>NC_092875.1:282977744-283280771 GCF_028372415.1 Notamacropus eugenii | reverse complement strand
TAGCAAAGTGTAAAAACCCCAATTGCTAACCTCCATTTCTTCACTGAAAGACTATAAAATCCTTTTGTGATGGTGCCCTGGTAGTAACTCACCTAAATGAGAGGCAAGAGGCCAACATGATAAAGGAACAGTTACAGTGTAGACACATAATGCTATGGAAACCAGCAGCCTCCTTCCTGTAAGAATGCTGTGTATGCTGCATTCCTGAATATTGTCAAGCATTTTCATTGCTAACAAATTTTTCCCCCTTTGAATGATAATATCATCCTAGTGGGTCATTTATTGGAGCAATTACCATCACCTCCCACTGTGATAGAATAGGAAAAGGCAGCTTCCCAATAGTCAATTTTTATACTGTGTATGATATCATAAGGCTCCTTAATATGCTCTTTTTGCTACAGTCTTTAAGCTTAAGGAACAAACCCATGACTTTTAAAAATAACATAAATGCTTGTTTACATCAAGGTCTGAATAGTCAGAAGAAAAGGAAATGTTTTCTCAGTCTAACAATGGAGAGTGTACATTCTCCAATTTCTGCATGGCTGCTAGGCTTTCTGATTACCCACAGACATTTATACATCTTCTGAAGCCTTCTATTTGAATTATGTTGCATGGCTTTGGATGGCAGTAGAGGGAAACAGACATGGAAAATATAATACAAAAAAATAAGAAATTCTGGAATAGCTTAAACTGTTTAATGAACTATACAACATTTAAATGGCCAAGCACAGACTTTGTCACTGAGCGCTGAAAAAGAGCAGCATGCAAAGAATGGAGTAGCTTCTGTTTATAATTAGAACTATCAGGATCTCTCAAGTGAAGTCTGAGCTCAGGTCCTTCAAGAGCCACCAGTCCAATCTCAACAGACTTTATTGGCCCTTTGGAAGAAAACATGTTTAAGCACATTTATGTTTGCTGTCTGTCAGCACTGACAATGTGGGAAAGGAGGAAAAATATAGTATTCTCCCAAAGTAGAGAGAGCTTTCTGTTATGTATAATAACATCATTGATATTGAAAGACAAAATGAGAGCATTGTTGCATTGTCATCAAGGTAGTTTTCAACATTGATGCTGCATGAAGATGGATATTTTCAGTGCACCTTAAGCTAAAGAGGGCCTAGAAGGAAAATAGAATGATGCTGTGAATGCTATGCTCTCTGTTCCCAGTCAAAATGTACTTGATTTGGAATAATTATGAGGCTTTGAGCTAATGTAGACACATGGAAATTTTATATCTATGACTTGTTTGTTTAGGTGGCTTTATGGGACTTTGGTTATTCTCAGATGAGCTGTATTTTTTTTTGGATAGGTTGAGATGCTATTCCACTGGTACCAGTATTTAGTGTTGAGTATCACAGTATGCCCTGAAGTCTAGGGAGGACCAAGATTAGGTGAGAGTTAGGAAAGGGATCATATCTGGTGTTATGTCATGCCCGAGTGTTTTGCTTTATGGCCAAAGAAATCTATCATCTCTTGGAAATGGTTGTCAGCTTTTTTACTATCTTTAATAATGGTACTTTGCTGCAGAGAGTTTAAGCAGACTGTAGAAGTTCTGGGGAACTTTTGTGGCTTATTTCATTTAAAAAAGATACTTATGTGCCAATGGCCTGTTCTCTTTAACCACTGAATCTTACCTCCATTAACAGTGAGTATGCCTGTCTTAATAGGTTCAAAGAGCAGTGCTGAAACACTTTGGCTCCCAAGGAATTAACTTCAATGAAATCAAAACAAAACAAAACCAACAAAAACCCACTTGTCATTTCGTTGCCAATCTCCTTTTTTCTTTCATTAGTCCCCTATTTGCTCACTCCTTTTATGCCTTCCCTTTCTCATCATTACCTCATTCCCTCCTTCCTCCCTTCCATCCTTTCCTCCTTTATATTTTCTTTCCTCTCTCTTCATTTCCTTTCTTTGAGGGAGATGGTGGAACAGTGGCTAAATTGCTGGGCCTGGAGTCAGGAAGTCGTAAATTAGAGTCTGGCCTTAGACGCTTAACTTGCTGAATAACCCTGGCCAAATTATATAACCTCTGTTTGCCTCAGGTTCCTTAACTGTAAAATGGGGACTATGTTAACATCCACTTCTCAAGGTTATTTTGAGGATCAAATGAAATATTTGTAAAAAGCATTTAGCACAGCGTCTGGCAAATCAGAGGGATTTTGTGAATGCCCCTTGCCTTACCTTGTCTTTCTTCCTGTCATAATTACTGGTCTATAGGCCCCTGGTTTGTAATCTATGGGGGATGTCAAAGAAGCAGAAAATGTGCCCTAAATTCATCAGTTAATTTAAAATATATGAAATGAAGAGCACAGCAAAGGCATGGTAATATAGCCCATGTGGTAGCCATAAATATAGGCAGTTCCCAACTTATGTAATCACTTCCATATTAACTTTATCTGTCCTAGCCCCTAGAAAAATGAGATGAAAATAAGAACCAAATACTTCTACCTTCTTTTTCAAAATTTCTTTCTTTGTTTAGCCTATCTACAATTGGGAACTACAGCAAAAAGGAAGGTGATGAAGCAAGGAGATAAAGGGTGACATAAATTGATTAATGCTACTCATTTTCAGTCTCTAAATTCTTACCTCCTCCCATACTGCCTCAAGAGTCCTCAGCTCTTTCTTCTACATGTTTTCTAGTCCCTGCACCCTAGTCCTTGATGCGTAATCCCTTCTCCCAGACCACAAAATAACTCGATGTTAGAATAAGAAGTGATTTTAGAAATCATGTAATCCATAGGTTTCCAAAGTGGGTGATGCTGCCCACTGCAGGGTGCTGGAATGATCCAGGGGTGTGGCAGTAGCCTTGAGTAAAACTGAGGGCATTGAATAAAAATAAGGGGCTGGTGGAAAAATAAGGAAAGGAAAGAAAACAGGAAAATTTGAAAAACAATTCATATGTTTCATATTATTTTCCAAATAAATACACAAAATGCAAGTTATAACCAATCTTAACAAGCAAGTGTTGGCCTGTGAGCATGTTGGGCCTTATCAGAAGTTCAGCATGCACTCACAGGGAATATGTACATGGAATGACATGCTTACAATATGATACAATAAGGTTACATTGCATCATCAAAATTTCAATGCAGGAAAAACCCAGAAAATTTACAATAAATTATTAAATTTTTGATGCATCATTTTAAAAAATATAAATTTTGTATTTTTTGAAATGACACAAATTTTTAAAAAATATTAAAGGGTTAAAGATAGCAGATTTCCTTGGGGGCACTTAGCAATTTTTTTTTAATAGGCCAGATAAGTTTGGGAACCTATGATCTAATCCAATCTACCTCATTTTACTGATAAGTAAATTTATACTTGTAGGCAGCTAGGTGGTGCAGTGAATAAAGTACTGAGTCTGGAGTTAGGAAGACTCACCTTCCTATGTTAAAATCTGACCTCAGATACTCACTTAACCCTGTTTGCCTCAGTTTCTTCATCTGCAAAAGTAGCTCGAGAAGGAAACGTTGAACCACTCCAGGATCTTTGATAATAAAACCCTAAATTGAATCATGAAGAGTTAGACATGACTAAAAAACAACTGACTAAGATAAAAACTTTTACCTTGTGAGAGGAGGTGACTTGTTCAAGGCCAGTTATTCAGTCAGTCAAGGAATACTTACTCAGTGCCTACCATGCCATTTTTCTATGTCCTAGGCACTGTGTGAAGCACTGAGAGCACCCTGAGTAGCAGAGCCAACATTTGAATCTGAATCTTCTTCTATTGTCCCATTTTCCACAATCATCCTCATACATCTCACCATCAATGCCATTGCTCCAGGTCTGCATGGGAGAATTTCAGGAATTGCCTGTAAGATTAGAGTCCCTTGCCCCAGGTCCCAGGATCTACAATGTGCCTTTAAGCTGGGAGAATTTCATTCCTACCATCCTAACAAGTGGGGAGGTGAAATCTCCAGTCTCCTTTCTGACCACGACTCTGTCGTTGTACTTTTTCTTTCCTCTTGGCATCATAATCTTCTTCTTACAGCTTAATGATTTTGGTTATAAATAGTGGTTTGCTTTTATAATATTATTAACAATATGCTTGCTATTTATTATGGACTAAATATTCCTGGGGACTTGCCTGAGAACCTAATAACATTTACAACAGTGTTTCTATAGGGAAAGCAACCCCAGGTTCTAAACAATTAGCTCACAATCCAAATCCACTGAGACTGTATCTTTGAAGCCAGAAGTAAGGTTTCTCACCAGTCAGGGTAGTATCTGTATCAAAATTGATCGCTGGTGGGCTTCTACTGAGACAGTGAATGATTTGCCATGGGAAGTTGGCATAGATGCCTGAAAAGATAGGTTATGCCTGGCAAGGCTGCCCTGCCCAGCAAGTGGGAGCTGGTAAGGCTTTCTCTGTCTGTGGAAAAAGAACCAGGCCTCCATTCTTCTCCTTAGGAATGAATGCCATTATAATGCCCTGTAATACCCAAGCTGACAGTTGTGCTTCTTGCAATTCTAAAAATGAAATCCAAACAAAATCAGCTATGGATCAGCAATGCTTTATTAGCAAAGAAAGGGCCTTTCTCTTTTCTTTCCAGCTCTGTCATTAAAAGAAAAAAAGTCATTCCTCAGGAGTTATAGAATCAGACTGATTCTCAAGTTGCCAACTGTGTGAATGCACAGCAGGAAGATCAGGAGTAAGCAATTAATACAGATTCTGCCTTTTTAATTGCTGATTTTCCCTGTTTGTCTCATGCACCGTGTCCGGATTTAAGCATGCAGCCATTGGGAAGTTGTGGACCCAGAACAATACAAGAGCATTCAAAACCTGATGCCAGCTGAAGTGTGCCACTTGGGGTGATGGATGTTTAACTTGGGGAGGTCTCAGTCACACTGAGTCAAAGTCTTGGGCACAGGGGAGGCTCAGAGAGATATCCAAAGGCCCCGAAGCTCCATTTTCCATACTTCTAAACAATATGTAAGCAAACATTTTTCCCCAATTTGTTTGTAAAGGGAAAATCAAATATTCGCAATCCCCATGCAATCAACTCCAGCTCTGACTTTCTTCATTTTGAGGTTGCATGGGAAAATGTTTCAGAAAATACTTTTTTTCCTTTTTGATAAATAAGCACAGAGAAAGTACCATATAGGAAGAAAGAACATAAATGTGAGACTTGGTGCAAATCCATAAATGGTGCTTTTATGATTAGACCTATTGAAATCCAGATCTTGTGTGTATAAATCTATGGTCCTGAAGAAAAGTTTCCAAAAGTGAATTAATGAGTCCTATTTTTCATTTTATATATATATATATATATATATGTATATATATATATATATATATATATAATTGAAGATGTGTGCCTTCAGAAAAAAAATTGGGGGTAGAAACGTTCTTTTTTCTTAAGCCCAAATGAATGGCAGAGCATTAGGCTTTTCATTTAAAGGTTTCAGGTCAAGTCTCTGTTGCTGTGGACATTGCCATCATAGACTCCGAATTCAATAAAGGCATACATTAAAATGTTCTGCTCTATGCGTACAGTAGGTGCATAAACAACCAATGAATTAATAAGCATTTATTAAACATCTGCTAGGTGTTGAAAATAGAAAAATAATAATGAATCACCTGCCTTAAAAGAGCTTACATTCAATTAGAGGGGAAAAAACGTGCAAAACCTGGAATGACCAAGTTAGTAAGTTTCAGAGTTAGGATTTGAGCTCTGATCTGCTTCCTAACTTCAAGCTAAACATTCAATTCTTTATTCTATGAAGCTTCTAAATCATTATCTACTGTTATATATGTAATAACCTTCCTTCTATGCAAAGTCTAGACAATTCACATTTCTGTGAAGCAAATATTTTCAGAATGTAAAATATTTATTTCTAAATTTCTGTGGATTCTTTTCCCAAATCTTTACTTATTTATTTTTAAGTTCTTTTTTGAGTTCCAAATTCTGTTCCTCTCTCCAGTCCCTCTCCCACCCACTGAGAAGTCAAGTAATATTACATGCCTTAGACACATGCATATTTGCAAAGCATATTTAGATAACAGACATAAAAAAAAGAAAAAAGTGAAAAACAATATATTCCAATCTGCAATCTGAGTTCATCAGTTCTCTCTCCTATGGATTCTTGAAAAATTAGCCATTCAGCAGCTCAACACAAGAGACATTTAAGTATGAACAGTCAAGTTGCACATTTTGAATTATGTTACATTGTATCTTTGTTTTTGTCTTTTTTCTACACTAGAAAGAATACTAGACATACTTCTTAAGTACAAAATGCTTATTTATTTTTCTTAGAGGATTATTATGATCAATAGTAAATCTCTTTCCATTTCCCATACCTCATACTTCCAAATCCGGCACCCTCTTTCTAAGACTATCATTTTGATTAATAAACTCAGATACCAATTCTTTTCCCATTAATATCTCCATATATACATATAAAACTTCAATCCCTTCTCTGCACTTCTAAGGCCACCATTTTTTTTATTATATTCTCAGTGTTTTTCACCTACATTGATATTTCAACATACTTTCCTGACCCTAGACTCTGTCCACTTGAAACCACAGGAAAACAATTACAAAGTGATGCAAAGTGAAGTGAAGAGAATATGAAGTACATTGTACCTAATAATAACAATAAGGTAAGGATCATCAAGTATGAAAGACTTTGACTTGTCTCATCAAAATAAAGGTCCAGGGTGATTCCAAAGGATTCATGATGAAAAATGTTATCTATCTCCAGAGAGGGGACAGAGGAACTAAGAGTTCAGATTGACTCATACTATTCTACTTCCTTTACTTTGTTTGTTGTTGTTGTGTCTGTGTGTGTGTGTTTTCTTTTGCAACATGACTAACATGAAAGTACATTTTTGTAAGGCCAAGCAAAGTAGAATCTTTTGCTGTTTTTGCTCTACTAAAAGTGCCTCTGATTGAATAAGGTGATTAATGATCTTCCCCACTTATTGATGGTCCTGCCCATTGAGGGAAGCTTGATTAGGGGAGGTGTTTTGTAGGACGGTCCCAAGTACCTTTTGTTTTTTATACTGAGACACTGGGTCAGAGGGTTATGTCCTCTGGCTCTAAACTGTGTAAAGATTCTGAGTTGAGGTTTTACTTTGGGGCTTACTGACTGAAGTGTTGTTTGGCCAGATGTGGATGCTGGGAAGCTGCTAAGGAGCCCCGCAGCCTTGAAAACTCAGATGTCAGTGCTTCCCTCTCTGTTAACCATGGTCAGACAATTGACTGTTGATTTGTGATATATGTATTAATTATGGTCAGACAGAGGAAACTATGTCTATTGATCTTTGATTTCTCTGTATTTTCTTTGAAGTACAGGGTGCTGACACGGCCGAACTACATGAATGATATATGTGCTTGATTAAAGCGATTGTTAACCCCTCAAAAGTTGCCTTTCCTTTTAGAGAAAGAGATCAAAGAACCTGTGATAGCAAGCCCCTTGTGTATATTGGGGAGTTTACTGTTATAGTTTTGCATAGAACAAAAGAGATTAGAAGTAACTTTGGAGAAAGGAGTAGGAGTTAAATGATCAAGTTAGAATCCAGATAAGAGAGATAAGAAGAAAGTGGATGGCAGAAAGTGAAAACACCAGTAATTTACAATTCTCTCAAGAAATTTAGTCTTGAAAGTAAGGAGAGATATAAGATAATGAATTTTGGAGATGGATGGAAGAAGGGAAAATTTCTTAAGAATGGAGGCAACATAGACATGTTTATTGTCAGCAAAGAAACAGTCATTTGTTAGAAAGAGATCAAATATTACTGAGATAGTGGGGATGATAGGAAACAATCTGTTTGACATAAAGGGATGGAATGAAATCACTTGTGCATGAAGAAGAGGTATGTGTTGGCAAGGAAAAATGTTGCTTCTTCATGTGAGGTAGAGGTGAAGAATGAGATACTGTAGGGGTATGTCTGAATTTGGTGAGATGCAGAGAAGGGGAAAAGATGGAGTTCTTAGTGAAATATTTTAAGTTTTCAGTGACATATGAGGTAAGAGGAATTTTAGGGAAAATGAAGCAGTTTGGAAGATCCACTGTTAGAAGTTGAAAAGGGAATAAGGGATATAGGCTCAGTAGTAAGGGCTGTGGATGGTGGGACTTGGTAGAACAAGAATAGTGATAGGATGAGGAGTCAAGAAACTCAAGAATAGAGGAAAGTTTAGAGTAGAACTGATTAAACCAAAGGGTCGGGATAATAAAGGGAGGAGAGTATAGCCATTGCAAAGGTGATAGTTTGAGAAAGAATTGATGGGTAGAGGGATTGGAGGTCATGGTAAGAAAGAAGAGAATTAGGGGCTGTAAGGTAGAGAGAAAGATAGAGCAATTAAAAAAAGATCTTCAAATATAGGAATGTCACAGTTCACAGTAACTGAAGTAGATTAGACTCTTTGGTGATGGCAGTATCAAGAATGGAGCCATCTTTATGTAGAGCTGAGATGAGTTGGAGGAGTAGATCATGGGAAATAAATAAGTGGAAGAACAGAGAAGTTAGAGTGTTTGAGGAAGTATCAATATAAATGTTGAAGTCCCTTAGTAAAAGGGATGGAGTTTGAGAAGAGAGACTGTTAACCAGGGCAATGAAGTCATTGAGAAAGGAAGGAGAATGCCTTGAGTCAGCAGATACAACTACCAGAATCTTGATCTGATGACACATGGATTTAATGAATCAGAGGAGGAGAGGTCAACGAATGTTGATGGTAGAGAAAGAGTATGGAAGTGGCAAATGGGAACATTCCAAGTATTCTGAGTCTCTCACCATGGCCACCGAGTCATGGATGCAGTATCATCACGGAAGAACCCAGTCTCAGAGAGTGCTGGAAAATGGAGGAAGTAAGAAAACAGTTTTAAGGTAAAACCAAATTTATTATCTAAGAAACAGATATTACAGAGAAAGCACAGTAGGAATCAGTAGAGATTTGTTCAATGATACGAGGGAGAATCAGAATCACTAGGCTGGAGGGAATAGAACAGGAAGGAAGGTAATGCTAGCTACTGAGGAATGAATTCAGGAAATTTAGAGTCCCTAGTGAGCCAAGCAGCCAGTGTAGAGGTAGAGAAGCCTAGAGAATAAGCCAGGAGGTGAAAATAAAAAGCAGAGTAGTGGAGGATGGGAAGGTGGGGTGGGGTTGTGTTTGTGACTAAAAGACTACTCATAATTAGGAAGTTTCAGGAAAGGATTCACTAATGATGGAGTTGATCTCAGTATGGAGTCCCACTTGGGCAGTTAGCAGTGGTGTATGGGTAAAAAAGGGGTGATGGTGGGACTACATAGATTATCAGATTTTTATCCTCAGGGTGCAATGGGACTGAACTGACCTGTGGAAATGAAACAAACCAGAGAGTGTGTGGGAAAGAGACATGAGCAGCACAGCTGAAACTTCTTTTTTTTTTTTTCAATTTTATTGCTAAAACCAATTTGGATCAGTAAAATTCCTTAACTGCTTTGAAACGCATTTTTACTTTGGAAAAAAAAAGGCATGCTATCTATTTGACTTACTCTCATAATGCTGTGAGTGAAGAGATAATGAATGTGAATTATACAACTTATAAAGTACAGTATAGATATAACTTCAAAATGAAAAAAACAAGCAAACAAATCAATAACTAGACCCTTCACTTCTGGTATTAAAGTAAGAGACCTCTGGCTAAAACTGAATGCATTCTGCAGAGGCAGAGTAGAAGGAGAAATTCAAAGATCACGAATCACTATTTAAACAAAAGAGCAGTGAAAACACTCAGTCCCTGAGGATTTTTCCTGGACATGCCAGAGCACAACTTAGACATCCCTCAGACATGTTTTTATAGGTATGATGAGCTATGTGTGTATACAAAAATGGTCTTTTAGGTTGGAGTATGATGGTTCTGATATATTGCTTTCTTATGTGATCGTGAGGATTAAATGATGCGTGACTAGCAGACCTTTCTTCACTGTGTATGTGTAAAGAGTAGCTTTTGATTTGCTGCTGCAGCTGCTTTTTTTCTGTACTCACTGTTAGTCACCACAGTTCTTCACCTTGTGGGTGGCACAATGCCCTGGATGAAATTGAATTGACCTATTTATTACTAATGGTTCACTAATACTGGGTAGGTGTGTCTGCTGGTTTTGTTTCACAGCAAAACTGCACTGGCATTTCGCTGTTTCTTATTCCCTTCCTACTTGCAGCTACCCCATTTCATTTTACTGTAGAGAAAGTATGGCACCATGGATGAATATTGAGTCAGGAAGATCTAAATTCCATCATAATAGGTACTTAAAGCTGTGAGTCCCTGGGCAAGTCATTCTATGGGTCTCACTTTTCTCTTCTTGAAAATAAAGAGAATCACACTTATTTCACAGAGCTATTATAAACATCAAATGCAACAGCAGATATCAAGAGCATAGCAACCACTTAAGCTTTAGTATCATTGTTACTTCTTGTGGAACCATTCTCTGGGAGGTCCATTCTATTCAAATACAGTTGAATTAAAGCAAGCATGTGTCTCATGCTAGTCAATGGGCTTAGTTTTAGGCCCTCACCTATGCCTTCTGTCATGCTTTATAATAGCTTAATATGGTTTTTGAGTGTCCCTGATCAAACAATTTAACAAGGCATGGTGGGAATACCAACAGCTAATCCACATTTCATAGCCTGAGAGAAGACTGAATATGACAATAGAGTTGAAGAAATGTAATTCAGTCTAGAACAATTCTATTTCTTTATCTATCAAGGGTCTTCTCAATTGAGCTTTTAACTTGGTCAGTGTGGCAATGCTAAAGGGTCTAAGCAGTTAAATTCTATGACATATTTCCCCTATGTCAATGAAAAAAAAATCTTGGGCTATAATGAGGTGTTCTTCAATGGTGTGTTAATAACTTGGGGATATAATAATTTTGATATGATTTCATTTTGTAAGAGCAATGGTCATACATGTGTGCGTCTGCTGATGTTGACCTGATTCAAAATGTGTGACCTTGACTATATGAAACTGAATTCAATTGTTGTTCCTACTTCAAGTAGTTCTTTGTCAGCTGAATCCTAGTCATATGCATGTGTTCTACTCTCTTTTCTTGTGTTTTTAATTCTACAGTTTTGAAGAATAAATGTTGTTTCAAAAAATGTGCATGAGTTTTAGTTCTTAAAATACACTTCAATGTTAAAAGTATTTTAGCAATTTCTGGTATGGTAAAGACAATTATTTTAAGTAGAATTCAAACTTAACCATGAAACAAAATCAGTTGTGCTGAGGCACAGAAGAATTGTTGCTGAAAACAAAAAAAATAATAAATGCAAGAATTGATTAACTTTTGTCAGGAAAGAGTTGAATTAATCCTTAGAAAATAAGTAAAAGCCTTCAGAGAGACATGGCATCTATGGGGATTGCTATTGACTCTTCTACAATGTGGGGTAGATCTTGAAATTGAAACAATGACAAAAAAGATAAGGTAAACATCTCTAGAAATCTTTGCATGAAGAAAAATATAACTTATCATAAGCAACACAATACAAAGACTGGAGCATTGAATTTTGGAAAAAGATAATGTTTCATTGATTTTTTTTATTAATTTTATTTATTTATATTAATTTTATTGATTAAACTCCATAAATGCTATACCAAAATTCTTGTCAGAAATCCAAGTGAACCTGTAAGACCTGTGTCTTCCTCAGACTCCAACACACATGCTCAATTTACATCATCCCTCCCCAACACAATTAAGGAAATGTTTTTCTTCCAGTGGATTCTGATCTCTTACCCCATTGGGAGAATTAAAAACTCTGATAGCTATTTGTCTATCTGGATATACAGGTAGGATTAATAGAATAGCTCTGGAATTATAAAAATTCACAAATAAAGAAAGAATACAATAACATAATGTTGCTACATAGTAGAAGGGTAAAAATAAATCACCCTCTTTGCAAACTGATGATAATCTTCTCCAAATTACCTAGACTGGACTTTGGATGAAAAAATATAACTGACCAATAAATTACATTTTATAAACTTTATGATTGCCACTTTAGAATGTCTGGCAATATGTTGCACCCTACATAAATGCACCAAATATTCTTCCACTGTTCTTTGGACTTTCTGTACTTTTAGCACCAATATTCTAACTAAAATGGGATGGAATGAGATTATGAATCAAAGAACAATACAGTCTCGGTAGAATCAAATTTCTGGGTCATCCACGTTCTTTACTATTATATTTCAAAGTTTTTCAGTCACATTCTTTAAGAAAAATCATTTCTTTATAAGAATACATCACTTACTTTTAGTGTGGGTTCTTTCAGGTCACTTGAGCTGACCACTGTGTGCATTACAATGCTGATTTATATATACTGTTAGCTGTCCTGACTAAAATGTACTATCTAGAAATATTGTGAAATATTACATTATCTTTCTTAGCTACCAGCTTGATAAGCTTTTAGCAGGAGACCCTCCAGTATAGAAATACTTGCATTAATTTTGGTGGGAATTAGGTTTGACTTCAAATGAAATCTTCTGTGAATTAAATTAGTATAATATATTTCGCACCATTTTGTAATTGGTTGTTTGCACTTTAGACACAATTCTACTGTTTTTGGTTGCCTTAGAAGCAAGTCCTTTGTGTGTGCCACGTGAGCAGAGAGAAGTACATTGATGCATTTAAGCTTCAACAAGAAAACAACTCAACTGAGAAAGTAAAAAGCATCAATTGACTTGTGCAAGGGAGGGTAATTATATGATTTTCCTACTTTGTGCATCTTTCTTCTTCAATCATCCTTCAACAATGGCCAAAATATTAACATGCTAACCATGTTAATGATGTTTGGGTTCTTGTTTCAAGCAAGTCAGGAGTCTGCTGTCTTACTGGTCCAGGCTCTCTTTGGGGGCCTACAGCTCAGACTTCTCTTGTCCCTTGGTCAATAATGAGAAGGGCTTTCCTGAACAGTGAATTTCTACCTCCGTCCTGCTTTAGTGAAGTTTAGTCAGTGCCACCCAGACCTCTAATATTTTTTTGAATGTCAGGATGTGGGGTTGAGTTTAATTCCAATATATTTTTTGTTTTAAAGTTATAATGGCTAAGTACACCTGCTTACTTAAAAATTAGCGCCTAGTTAGGCAGTTTTCAATAGCTTAATCATCTTTTGATTGTCTCTACTTGTATCATGGTAGTTCACCTGCTCTTCATCTAAACTTAAATGTTTCCTGTTTACATGACTGAAAACACTGAAAGATGATAATATTTAGAAAACAAAGAAAAAATGAAACCTACTTTCAAATGCATTATTTATATAATTATCCTATAATTAAAGTAATTACAGTTTGTGAAAAACCAGACGGTTTTTAAAAAATTTTATTTCAGGAAATTCTCATGGAATAAATCTGTGAACATGTAGAAGGTATGTACATGTACATATGTATACACACACAGGCACACATAGGTTTCTAATAACACTGTCTACATGACTAATAAAAATATCACCCCAGAACTGAGAACCAGAAATGTGTATTTTCTCCCTCAAATCAATCCACTTAGAAAGCTATCCTATGAACATTTCATTGGATTCCCATTGAAGGTATAACTTTTTAGATTAATATTTGAGGAAAATTTTAATCCTCTATAATTTCAAAAACAATAAAAAAAAACACAGTGGTAACTTGCTGGGATAGACATTGATTTTCAGGATGTGTGGCCATGTCTGATAAATAACATGTCTATAGCTTTTTCTTCAGGATAATTCTACATGAAGTAAGGCTAAGAGAGAGGAATATGTTGGGGATTGAGCACTGGAAAAGCAGGAAAATTTTCAAAGACATGCAGACAAGTGTGGTTAGTTAGATTTTCATTATGTTCCCTGAGAAGGTATATCGGACAGTCTTTCACTGCTTTTTAAAAAGATTTCAAAGTGGACAGAATAATTTGTATCCAGATTTACTATGCAATAACCCTTGTAGGGTTTTTTTTTTTTCTCTTCCATGCCTTTAAACTGAGGTTTATTGGAAACCCCATGAGATCCATGCAATACTTTGGGGATATTAACTTGAAAGTGACTCAGTAGATAGAGCTAGTCCCCAGATCATGTTCAGAGTCCTATATAAAGATGTACGTGGAGTTGAATTACTGGAAGTACAAATTTCTATGAACCTAGTGAGATCCTGTGCTCATACTTTGCTTTAGGGTCTCATGGTCTAAGTGGCTCTAGACATCTCCACACAGTTTCCTTTGAAATACTCCTCACTCAATGCCTGCCTCTCGCATGGCACATCTTATATCCAGGTCTACCTAGGGCCAAGAAGTTTCATTTTTTTGGATGATAGATGCTAATTGTAGTGGATAAGGGCATCAGACCTAGGAAAAGTGGATTTGAATCATGACTATCATGAGATAGTGTTTAGCTATTAGCTGTGTGGCACTGGAAAATGATGAAATCATAGGTAGAACCCCTAGCTCTAATGCTAAATATAAAAGCTAGCCCAGTGGCAAAGAAAAAGTACTGCAATCAAAGTTAGAAGTCTAGAAGGCTATTTCTGGCTCTACAAATTACAATCCATGTGACTGGGAACAAGCCATTTAGCTTCTCAATCTCTTTATTATAAAGGAGAAATCATACATCCTATACAATTAAATTCACAGGGCTGTTGTAAGAAACAAATGAAAGAACATAACAAATTTTGAAGGCTTTGTAAATGACAGATGTTTTTATTATTTAATGTGCTTTGCAAGCACAACACATTCTATAAACATGACTATCTACCATTACCTCTGCTGCTGAGAGTGAAGGTTTTAACCAGAAATCAATGATATAGGAAGGGTATATCTCTTAGATATAGTACCTTATGGTCCTTGAGTTCATGCTATTTGTCACTTCACCTCAATTCCTATTTCCCATTTGACATTGGGTGAAAATTGGAGGTTTAGGGGAGTTACCCATGATCTTTAGTGGCAGCCAAAAAAGTGGTTTGTGTCTATGATAAGATGCTACTACTGTTTATTACCAACTTCCCAGATAGACCATAAATGTGATTCAATCTCACCTCAAAGATCAAAATTTCTGATAATTCTAACCATACCCTGACATGTGACCATCGCTAAGGGATGAATGCGAAAAGCGGCACAGGAACATGAGTCTTGTCATTCTTTCTTTCTTCTGTGCTTCTCCATACCTTAATTCATTAGAGTCCCATCCCTAACCCATGAACCTTTACTTCTCCTATTCCTACTATTGTCCATTCACTGCTAGTACTCTCACTAGTTCCCATAAAAATGGTCTTGCAAATGGTGTGTCAATGAATTCTACTCTGCTTCAGAAGGCTCAAGTAAGTAGAGCAGAAGAGAAGACGAGACATATAGCAACTGCATCATTATGGCTTCTGGACATTATGTTCTGAGTAAAAGGGTGAAAATATCAGAAAGTCATCAGAGAAGAGAATTACACATTTATAGATCCATGGGTTTACTAAATGATCATAGCCTATGAAGCAAGGATAGTGAGGAATCTTGTTATATCACACATTTCACCCCCATAGGTTGTCAAGGAACAAAACACAATATGTGTTTTGTTTGCCCAAAGTTTTGTTCATTTTAAGAAAAGATGAAAGTCTCACAGGATGTTAATGCTAGGAATCTGACATCAAGTTCAACAGTATGTTCCAAAGCAGCTGTTCCAAGTACAAGGTTTGCTCAGGTTCCAGGAAGAGACTGTTACCAGCAAATCTTGAGAGTGCATTCCCTCTATATGCTATTTTCCAAATTATTTTATTTATCAGGATTCCATTATGATTGACAAGAAATAAATGTAAAACTTTTAGGTAAGAGTAAAAAGAGGTAAGAATGAGCAAGACATTTACATAGTTTTCATGCCACATTAAAATGATTGTGATACAAATGCTGCTAAAAAAAGAAAATGACAAATAATGATAAAATTATGTTATGATAAATGATAAAAATAATGATAAAATAATGTAAAATTTGGTCCTTACTTATTTTTATCATTCTCTTAACTCAGAAGGAGACTAGTCAGAAACATAGGGAAAACATGCAAATACTGAAGTGCAGGAAATGTATCATCACTATGAATAAGTGAAGAACGTATAACAAGGAAGAGGCCACAATAGTCAAACCTGATGATTAA
The DNA here is from genome assembly GCF_028372415.1 of Notamacropus eugenii. Taxonomy (NCBI): domain Eukaryota; kingdom Metazoa; phylum Chordata; class Mammalia; order Diprotodontia; family Macropodidae; genus Notamacropus; species Notamacropus eugenii. Next base: position 283,264,695 of record NC_092875.1, on the reverse strand, counting down.
CGTATTATAGGAGAGACTCACTAAAAGAAATAAGTTGGAAGGGAAAGGGCCTAGGAAGAAGAAAGGAGGCTCCTTATTAGCTGGACTGTGGGATGTCATATCAGACAGAGTGAATGACAACGGTTCATAGTGTTTTCAGCCAAATATAAGAACACCAAAATATATGTCATTTTCTACAGTGAAATCTTGTTGACAAAAAAATACACATGTAGATAATGAAAAAGAATAATACAGAAATACACTATTAAAATGACAGATTTGGAAGATAATTATGATTTTTCTCTTTAGTTTACAAATGAATCTAGGTCACACAAAAATAGCAAGGTATTTAGTCCAGTAACACGAAATCATTAAGTGTCTCCTCTGTTACATACCTTGTGCTAGATACCGGGGATACAGAGACAACAGTGAAGTTGTATCTGTCTTCAAGGAATTAACAATCTAGCAAGGAGAGATAGCATATAGATATAGATATAGACATAGATATAGATAGATATGAATTATTTTCCAGGAGAGAAAATGTCTACATATATAATTCTATGAGAAATATAAAGATAATTTTGGGGGAGGGCACTAACATCTGCAGACCAAGAAAGGTTTCATGCAGAAAGTGATACTTGAACTTAGCCTCAAAGGAAACTAGAGATTCATGGTCAGTTAATAACATGTCCGTAGTCCATTAATGTTTATCCACAATTATGAAAAAGGTACCACAAGTATTATAAACCCTGCTTTACAGATGAGGAAATTGAGGCTGTAAGTGATTAAGTGACTCATATGTGGTCAGAAAACAAGTAAAGGTAGATTGCTGAGTAGAGGAAGCACTCAGCTAAACTCTTCCAACATGCTCCTCCAAATGACTTTAAAACAATTCTCAAATCTCGAGTGATAGAGCCAACGAAAGGCCATGGTGAGACATTCTTCCAGCCCAAGACTACTTAGGAGGTTGGAAGGAGAGATCTAGGACGTAAGTAAATGCTTACTCAAAGCCCACGTGGGTGAAATACTAGGTGACAAAAATAATAGGAGCTTCAAGAGCTCTCCATTTAAGAGTTGGTAAGGGTATCTAGTAACTTATCAGAAAGAGATTACAGGGGATCCTTGTGCTAGCTCTAGGTGCATAAATTAATGTGATTTGATAACTCTTGAATATATATCCTATTGTGGATCACAGTTCAAAAGTAGAGAAGAATCCTTTCAGTCAGGAGAGAGTAGGCAACTAAAGGAAAAGTAACATGTCCAATCTCATTTATTGCATTCCCAAGGGATCAAGGTAAGGATCAGAACAGAGACCAGGAGAACAGTGACCACACTCTTCTGAGCTCACACCATCATGGAAGCTCTGAAAAGTTCCCAGCCCACATAAATAGTTCTGAAAGCAGCAGTGCATAAAGGTCCGGAGCTTGGGTGTCTGTTCTCCTACCTCCATGTTGGGAACAAAGGGCAAATTTTACGTAAAGTTAAAAATAAAGACATAGGGTGGAAAAATGAGCAGACAATAACAACAAAAAGCTGACTATAAAAAGCTATTATGGTGACAAGGAATATCCAGACACAAACTCAGCAGACAATGAAGTCAAACAATTACAAGCAAAACCTTAAAGAGAAAAAAGATGGGAACTGGACAAACCAAACAAAAATTCCTGGAAGAGCTAAAGAGTAATTTTTAAAATTAAGAGTGATTGAGATAAAAATGGGTAAGGAAATAAAAGTAAAGAAAGAAAAAATACGAGAAATAAATGAATAATAGATTGCTTAAAGAGGCACCAAAATACTATAGAAAACAACACCTGAAAAAAACAGAACTGGCCAAATGAAAAAAAGAGGTACAAAAGCTCACTGAAGGAAATAATTTCTCAACAATTAGAATGGAGCAAGTGGAAGCTAATGATTCCATGAGACTTCAAGAAATATTAAAACAAGATAAAAGGAAAAAAAGAAAATGTGAAATATTTAAATGGAAAAACCACTCACCTGGAAAGGAGATTGAGGAGAGATAACTTAAAAATTATTGGACTATCCAAAAATTGTGATCACAGAATGAGCCTATGCATCATATTTCAAGAGATTAGAAAGGAAAACTATCCCAATCAGATATTTTATCAGAGGATAAAATAGAAATTGAAAGAATTCACTGATCATCACCTGAAAAAGATATCAAAATGAAAACTCTGAGGAATGTTATAGACAAATTCTAGAGCTCTCAGATCAAAGAGAAAATATTTCAAATAGCCAGAAAGAAACTATTTAAATATCATGGAACCAAAGTCAGAATTACACAAGATTCAGAAGTTACTGGGTTAAGGGAGTGAGATGTGATATTTCAGAAGGCAAAAAGGTCTGGAGTTACAATGAAGAATAACCTGTCCAGCAAAACTGAGTATAATGTGTCAAGGGAAAAAGTGGAAATTTAATGAAATAGAGGATGTGCAAGCATTCCTGATCAAAAGATTAAAACTGAATAGAAAATTTGACTTTCAACATAAAACTCAAGAGAAACATACAAAGGAAACCATGAAAGAGAATCCATAATGGCTTCAATAAGGTAAAATTGCTTACATTTCCAAATGGGAAGATGATACACGTAACTCCTAAGACTTTTATCATTAGTAGGGCAATTAGATGGATTCTACGTATAGTGAAGGTACAAGGGTGAGCAGATTATGTTGAGATGATGTAAAAAAATGGATGAGTGAGAAAGAGAGATACCCTGGGAGAAGCGGGAAGGGAGAGGAAAAAGGGCAAAAATTATCTCACATAAGAGAAATGCATAAGGAAAGGGTTTTTAGAGTAGAACAGAAAATGGAGGGGGATAGGCAACACTTGAACATTAATCTCATTTGAATTGGTTCAAAGAGGGAATACACACACAACACACACACACAACTGAGTATAGAAATTTATCTTACACAGCAGGGAAATAGGAAGGGGAGGGGATAATAGAAAGTAGGGGTGATAAAAGAGAGGATAGATGAAGGCAGTGGTCAAAAGCAAAACAGCAGCAATGATATGAAAAAGAAAGAGAGAAGTATAAACAAAAGAAAATAAGGACATACACAGTTAGTAACCGTAACTGTAAATGTAAGTGGAATAAACTAGACCACAAAATGGAAGTAGATAGCGGAATGGAGTAGAAACCAGAATCCAACAATATGTTGTTAACAAGAAACACATCTCAAATAGAGAGGCATACACAGAGGTAATATAGCCAGGGCAGAATCTATTATGCTTCAGGTGAAAAAAAAAAGGCAGGATTAGTAATGATCTCATACAAAACAAAAGAAAACATAGACCTAATTAAAGGACATAAGCAGGGAAATGATATCTTGCTAAAAGGCACAATAGACAAGAAAGTAATATCAATATTAAACAAAAATGCACCAAATGGAATAGCATCAAAACTCTTAAAAAAAAAGTTGAATGAATTACAGGGGTCAATAGACAATAAAACTATGCTAATGGGAGAAATCTACTTTCCCCATCAGAGATGGATAAATCTAACCTTAAAACAAATAAGAAAGAAGCAAAGGAGATGAACAGAATCTTAGAAAAGTTAGATATGATAGACTTCTAGAGAAAACTGAATGAAAATAAAAAGAATACCTTTTTTTTTCTCAACTGTATGTAGTACCTTCATGAAAATTGACCATGTATTAGGATATAAATACCTCATACCCAAATACAGAAAAGCAGAAACACTAAATGCACTTTTTTCAAATTAAAATGCAATAAAAATTACATTCAATGAAGGGTTCAGGAAGCATAGATTATGATTAATTTGAAAACAAATCACCTAATCCAAAAGGAGTGAGTCAAAGAAGAAATCATAGAAACAAGTAATTTCAATAAAGAGAGTGACGAAAATGAGAAAACATACCAAAATGTGTGGCATACAGTCAAAGAAGTTCTTAAAGGAGCATTTTTATTTTCAAAGATATATATCAACAAAAAAAAATAAGAAAAAAAACAGTTCAATGAATTGGGCATTCAAATAAAAAAGGAATAAATTAAAAATTCCCATTAAATACTAAAATGGAAATCCTGAAAACCAAATAAGAGATTAATTGCAATGCAAGTAAAAAATAAACTAAGAAATAAAACTAGGTGCTATTTTTATGAAAAAGACCCAGTAAAATAGATAAATAATTTCTTAATTTGTTTAGAATATAGAAAGAACAATTAAATGGATGAACCTCAGCAAAATATAAAAAATAATATAAAATAAAAATAATATAAAACATATATAAATATAAAATCAACCCACATAAATCATCAGCATTTCTATATAATACCAACAAAACTCAGCAGCAGGAGGCAGAAAGAGAAATTTCATTAAAAATAACTGAAGACAGTGTAAAATACTTAAGTATTTACCTGCTGGGACAAAACCGGGGATTATCTGAATATAGTTACAAAATACTCCACACAAATGAAGACAGATTTAAACAAATGGAGAAATGTTCATTGCTCATTGATACTTGTTAACAGTTCCAGCCATTCTGGAGAGCATTGTGAAACTTCATTGAAAGGTCTATATAACTGTGCATACCCATAGACAAAGTAAAACTTCTACTAGGTGTACATGCCAAAGAGATTTTTTTAAAAAGGGGAAAGGCCTATTTATGCAAAAATATTTATAGCAGCTCTTTTTATTGAGGGGATGCCCATTAACTGGGGAATGGATGAACAAGTTGTGGTATATGATTGTGATGTAATACTGTTGACTTATAAGAAATGATTAACAGAATGGTTTCAGAAAAACCTGGGAAGACTTATACGAACTCATCCAAACTGAAGTGAATGGAACAAAAAGAATATTGTACACAGTTACAGCGATATTGGAAGGTCAACTCTGATAGATTTATCTACTCGGATCAAGACAATGATCCAAGACCATTCCAAAGACCCAAAACTGATGAACTCTGAGTGCATATTGAAGCACATTTTTTTCTTTCTTTTTTTCTTTTTTTGTGCATTTTTTCTTTTGCATCATGACTAACATGGCAAAATGTTTTGCATGGATTTACATGTGTAATCAATATCATATTACTTGCTATCTCAAGGTAAGGTGATTTTCTGGGTTAGAGGGAGAGAAATTAAAGCTCATTTTTTTTTTCAAAATGAATGCTAAATTTCCCCCTGTAATTGAGAAAAATTTAATGAAATTAATACAATATATTTTACAATTTTTTTAAATCAAGAAGTGTCTGAGAAGGGATTGAAATTTCTCAATTTAAAGTGGAACTTTCTTTGCATTATACCATTATAGAAACATGCATAGTGGGAAAATTTAGAATAGCAGACCTACAGAAAGCAGAGTTTATCATGTATGAGGAAGAGGAGGCTACTATAGATATCTTAGGAACTGGCCTGCTCAGCCCTTTTTCTTTTCATTCTTCTCCTAGGGTTACCCTTGACTCTGCTGAAAAACTTAGAAGCTGCACTATTTTATGGAATCTGTCATTTCTTTCTGCTCTTCTGCTGTGACTCTGTGATTCATGGAGCAATAGTCCTCAGGACCTGGCAATGGGACTAACCATTGGACAATATCCTAACTCTTGGAAAAAAAAAACATTTTTAGGAGCAGCCCCCAAGTGAACCACCCTGAAAGATCTTTTTCACTTGGAAGAGGGAGAACATTGTTGTATGTGGCCATGATATCCTGTATGTCTTAGGGGCTTGGGCAATGATATAGGTAGTCCTTCATATTGTGTCAGTGTTACAATACAGCTTCCTTAAGATATAGGTCTAATAGGAAGAATATTTGACTCAAACTCATATACTGTGGATATTGAGTGGGTTGAGATAGGGAAAGCTAGGAAGTTATTTCTAATTCTGAGGAAACCAACATGACTTAAGCTGAGTCTGTGTTGCAAACGACATCACTGTAGTCTATGACCAAGATTTTATATTAGCAAGATTCAGGTTTGGTGAGAAGTATGATATAGAGTTTGAAAAGCCTTTGAATATCATCTCGTACACTAACAGTGTTACATGTAATATATGAAATATTTAAATAGGATATATCTCTATATATGCCTAGACATTAATATTTAAATACCTATATCAATCTATACCTATAAGTACTTATACATGTATACATGTACATGTGTAGATGTCTACAGTCACAGATATCACTCTCTGTCCATCTGATTGGTTAGCAAGAAGCAAATCTATCCATTGATAGATTGATTGACATTGATATGTCAATATAGATATGTAACTAGATATTTCAGTGAATAGAGCTTAAGATTTGGAGTCAGGAAGATCCAAGTTAAAATTCTGCCTCCGCCACTTACTCTCTGTATAGCCTTGGGTAAGTCATTTGACTTCTCTGTGACTTAGTTTTGCTGTCTGTAAAATGTGGCTAATAAAAGAACCTACCTCATTGGATTGTTGTGAGAATCAGATGACAAAACTGATGAAAAGTGTTTTGAGTAATGCAAATCTTGCTATATTTGCTAGGTATTATTATTTTATCCATATCTTTTGTTTTACTATCATCTAGATTTCTTCCATTTATTCCCATCCTTTCCCCCTTTAAGAATAATATTTTATAGTAAAGACATTTTTAGAAAGAAAGAAAAAGGAAGAAGAGACAAATGTCATCAAAAACTGATCAACTCATAAAAAAAGGTGTTAGGCACAATGTTTTACACACATAGACCCCAACTTCTTCAAAACTACTTTGTATTTCTTCTTTGAGACTGTCATTTATAATTTCACAAGATTCAATTGTACTCTTTAAAATGTTCCTCTTTCCATGTTGTTGAATCTCTGTGTGTATGTGTATGTATGTATGTACGTATGTATGTACTTATGTATGTATGTATGTTTGTATGGAGAGAGAGATACAACTATAAACATAACCATGCAAACATAAAATTTTCCTGTCCACAAAATAATTTATTTTTTATTAGTTTATTGAAATCTTTTGATACTTTTCTGTATTCATCTAGTCCACAGTTTTCTGAAGAATAAAAATATTTCATTATATTCATGTGTGTAAAAGTGTGCTTTGTTTAGGTATGCCTCAATTATGGGATATCTACCATCAGTGAGTTGGGGGATGTCTACCCCCAAACATGTGAAGACTGTCCCCAGTGGAGTGGGTAGTTAAGAACATTTTCTTCCAATGGCCATGAAGACAGCTAAAGCAGGTGCTGTGGAGTGCTTAAAACTTTGACAGACACTGAAGTTGCCAAGGTCATCCACTGCATCCCAGATATCACCAATTATCTTAACTTTTGTCTTGTTACTGGACTTTGATGACTCTGGAAGAAGGAGTGAAGCTGACAACTTTGCTCAATTCATTTTCAAATCAAGATATCACCCCATGAAATCACTGGTCATCTTTGAATATGAAGGGTGAACAACTACTTTTTTTCTAATTCTTTGCTAAAAGCAAAAGTTTTGTAAATATATTGATGAATATTTGTCAATTTCTTCCTTAAGGTATTTGTCTAGAGTTGAAATGTCTAAGTAAAAGGGCTTGGGTATTTTAGTCACTTTGAAAAATTCCAAATTGTTTTCCATAATGATGGACTAAGTTACAGCTCCACCACCAATGAAATCATGTGCCTCTCGTCATACTAATTTTAATATTGACTATTTCCATCTTTTAAAAAAATATCACCCATTTTTGAATTTAAGCTGGAACTACAGGATTATTTTAATTTCATTTATTAGTCATTTGTAGCATTCTTTCATATGACTATTTATTGGGGTCCTTCTTTTGAAAACTTTTCCTATTCTTTGACAACTTTTTTATTGCACAGTCTCATTTCTTCGTGTGAAGAAATTAAGTTTTAGAAAGGTATGGCAAACTGCATAGCTAGGGCTCAAGCCTGAGTTGTTTCACACAAAATCCAGTTTTCTTTCTACTCACTATATGATGTAGTCTCTCATGATAAAGAAATGAATTGAGATTCTACTTTTTTTTTCTGTGATCTCTGCCTATAAAATTTAATTTCTTTGAGAGGAAGGAGTGTTTCATTATTGTCCTTTGTCTCTTTGCCTAGCACAATATTGGGCATATAATAGGTATTAAATAAAAGTTTGCTGAATGCATTATCTATACCCAATTATACTACTAATTATTTAATCTAATTCTTTGCCTCTGGTAGTCTGGAAGGCTAGAAAATAGAATAATAAATTTAGTGGGATTGGACCTTAAAGGCAATTGAATCCAACCCCCTAATTGCACAGATGAGGAAATTGGGTCCTAGAGAAGTTAAATGACTTCACCAGGGCCATATAGCTAGTAAGTGTTCAAAGCAGGAGTCTAACTGAAGTCTTCCTCACTACAAGTCTATCAGTCTCTCCAAAAGCAGTAGGAGGTATAATTACTACCATTAATAATTGTCTAGGAAATTAAATTACACAAAAACCAATTAGCTTCCTGGTAAAGACATTTTGACCTATGTTGCAGAACTATACCATCTGTCTTAACATTGGGAATTATAGGATTTCCTAGATAACATGTTGCCTTTTATGTGAACAGAATAATGAAGCAACCAATGACACCTTTTGACTGAACAATAATTTAGATTTAAAACACTCTACAATAGAGCTCTACCCTGGGAGGTTTACATTCCCACATGCCACAGAAATCAAAGGAGTGTCAGTCAATGTAAATGTCATCTAAAATAGGAAGGTGCAGGAGTCATTCTCAAAAGTGAAGCAAAAAACAGAAAGTTAAAGCTCCAAAAGATCTGCAGATAAGTTTATATTTATATTCACTATTCAGGCAATCATGAGATGAATCAGAATGCTTTGTGCAATCTCAAGGATGCAGAGTGTATATTTTCTAAGAAGAACAACCTTGATAGAATATTGTATTCTCAGGGATAACAGTCTTATAAGCAAAACATTCTCCAAGTTGAAAAATAACTAGTTATAGATGAAACAGGTGCCTAAAAAAATCATGATCCATTTAAGAAAATTCTGAGTCAAGACCTTCAATGTAGAAATTTTGTTTTCTATTTTGGATATATTCCAGGATTACATGAAAGCCGGGATTTTTAGGATTCTAGACATCATATATTTCTGTCATATTCTTGGGAGTAGTTGAGGATGGATTGAAACCCTTCATGCAGTATTTTATGGTATTTTTACCCAGTGATATCAAACTCAAATAGTCCAAGGAACTGTGTAGGCTAAATACTGACTTAGAACATGGCAAAGTAATGCTACCTGTGTCATATGGTATTTTTATTTATTTTGTTAAAATTTTCCCAGTTGGATTTTTTTCTGGTTCAGGACATTATCAGGGGTTTCTAGGCTGCAAGTTTTAAATTTTTACCACTCTTTCCTTTTTTGGGTAACTTTAATCCATTAATTTTCAATGTCATAATTGTAAAGTGTTTTTTTTCCTCCCATCAAACCATATTATATTTGCTTTCTTGTACTAAAGGGAAAAAACCCCCACAATGCTGTCTTCCTATTGTTTGTCTGGTTTGAAACAATCTGGATTTAATCTTCTTTCTCTCCAACCACCATCAACCCCCTCTTCCTACATAACAAGTAGAATGCATGATTTTGACCTTAAAAGTAAAATCTATATATTTTCTCTTGTCTTTTCTAATGCAAAATTTCAGTCCTAGACATTGACACAATTCTCTCTTTTTTTCTTTACCATCATCATTTAATCATCAAATCCAATCACTTTTTTCCTCAAGTAAGATTCTTCCTTACCTCTACAAGGAATCAGAAATTTCTGACCATGTTTTCCTCTTTGGGTTCATGTGAAATTGATCTTTTTTATTTCTCCTACCTTTCTATATGCTCTCCCTTATTCTTTCCTGGATTATCTAAAGGTTCTGTCCTTAACCTTATCCCATGCTTTCTCATAACAATGCATATGAACTTAAATATATATTATTTATCCCAATTGCATCTAAAATTTTAACATTTAAAAAAATTTTGAGTTACAAACTTTCTCCATTCCTCCCCTCCTTGGGATGGTAAGCAATTTGATATAGGTGCATATATCCATAAGAGCTATTATTTCAACTACTAGTCCCACTAGGTCCCCACAGAATGGCTACCAGGGCTCCTCAGAAAGCCAAATAAAGCCTAATGGATTGACAATCATCTTTCCAATTAATGCCTCATCAGTCCCATTTGTGGTGCTTACTGTCATGATTATAAGTTGATGCTAGTCAGAACTAATTATCTTTTCAAGACAATTTTTACTAACATCCTAGAGTAAAAGTCATTGACAGAAATATCTGAAAAATATGTAACACCTTCTCTTAAAATTATATACTGAAATAGAATGTCGAAAAGGGGCAAACACTTAAACCACAAGTGTGACAAAGATGTAGCTCTTGGAAGTACATTTCTTGAATCCTTCAAGATATTCCTCTCACTCAATTTTCAAAGGACTCTTTGGATAACTTTGACTGCTATTATCCTATCTAATCTGCTCTTGACATGGTTATAAGTACTAAGACTGAGACTCTCCTCTTAATCAATTTCTTCTTATCAGTAAGTGACAGACACATTCTTAACAAAACTAGAGATACTGACAATTAAATTACTTTGATTATGTTATACTTAAAAACTTCTACACGAACAAAATAAATGCACGTACAATAAGGAAAGCAATCAGATGGAGAAAAAATTCTTTAAGTTTTCTACGAAAATGGTTTAATACTACATACGTATACTTTTAATGCATACACATATATGTATGTGAATAAGCATGAGGCAGTACAATTTTGGAAAATAATTTGGAATAATGCAAATGAAGTAACTAATATGTTCATCACTATTGAACTAGAACTTCCACCATCGGACTTATAACCTGAAATTACTGACTAAAAAAAAAAAACATATACAACAAAACATAGCAGAATGTTTTTTGTGAGAGCAAAGAATTGGAAACAAAGTAGATGAATATTGTTTAGATGGTTGCTAATCAAATTTTGATACCTGAATATCTTAGAAGATTAATCTACTGTAAGAAAAGACAATTATGATGAATACAGGGATTTATAGAAACATTTACATGATCCAATTTAAAGCTAAGTAAGTAGAACAAGAAAACAATATATAAACCTCAACAACGTAAATTAATAAAAAAAAATAAAATAATCAAAATGAATTGTGTATAAGTATAAAGAATAAACATGACCTTTCCAAAAAAAGATATTAGAAAACTTCCCCAGGCCACATGTCACTATACATACCTACAACACCACATTCAGAGGTGAGAGCTCCACAGCTGTGGTTCATTTTACACTCACGCATACACGTATGCACACATATACACATATATTTCAGATATGTTCAAAGAACTGGTCAATTTTAAAAATCTTTTAATTTCTTTTTCTCTTGGAAACATTATTGTTACATGGGATAGCTACATGGGAGGAGTAAAAAGGATATTTAGAGAATTTGTGGCAACGTAAAAATAAAAATATTAATAAAGTATATTTTTTAAAATAATGATGCTTTGAATACTTTTGAGTAAATTTTCTTTCTATAAATAATCTCTTTTGGGTAAAACTCTAATAGTGCTATTTCTGGGTCACAAGATATCTGTAACTACTCTTATGCAAATTTCTCATTACTTTCCAAAATGTTTCAATTTAATCAGAATTCCCTCTACTATGGATAGCCATACCAATACCTAATACTATGGTTGAGTTTATATTTACTGGTGGGTGAAAAGCTATAGGGTAAAGATATTTATGTAACTTCGAATTTTGTGTTGCACTACTTTCTATATAAATGTTTGCCTCATGCAAGGAAAATATTCTCATATTGAATGTTCACTCATCCCTTTCCCATTATACTTATACCTAATACAATACTAATGTGAAGCTTAGATGCAGAATAAAATAGGGAAAAGGATGTGGAAAATTCTGTCTTCCTTAAATGTTCAAAGAATACATATTTTCAGGCTATGAAATGGATGTCTGGAAAACTTTTCTACCATATTTTATCCACATGGAATGGCTTGAATGCACATTAGAATCAATTCTAACTTACCATTTAAAAACCAAAACAGTATATGGACTCAAAATCTGAATCCTGACCCCCATTTAGAAAGGTTTATATTTATGATTACATTATGAGGAAAATTTCTCAGTTGGAAATCTAGATTGATAGTCTGAGAGATTTGCTAAATATGGAGATATTAGAGAAGCTAAAGGACTTGTCCTCAGTGACATACCTACCTTATTTCAGAAGTAAGAATTTAATTCCTCTTTTCCTAATTCACTCTATCCTCTATACCAAACTGTAAGGAATAAGGAAGCTCAAGATTCTTAGCTCAGAGAAAAGAATTAGGGAGAGGAACAGTGGGATGGATAGCGGACATGTTTGCTATCTTTAATTATATTCTGTTTCAGTTGGCCAAGGAGTGAAGAACTAGGAGTAACAGTATCAGTTGCAGAGAGCTAGATTTTTGGCTTGATGACATAAAATATTCTTACAATTAGAACTCTACAAAATTGTAACAAGCTACTTTGAAAGGAAATCATAACTAGGTGTTTTTAAGCAGACACTAGATGACTCAGTTGTCAAAAGTTCAATAGAGGGAATTCTTGGTCAGGGCTTCTTGGTTCCCTTACAGTGCAGAGATTCTGTTATGTCAATGAAAATATGAAGAAATATCAAAACTGTAAAGGCCACTTGCTGTTTGTTCAAGTTATTTCACAGGGAGCACCTTGGTGAGCTTTGGCTTCCTGAAAAATGACATGTCCTTGACTTTAGCACATAAGTCAGCATTTTAATTTACTCATTTTTCCATTTGGAGATTGCACCTAGAATGCAAAGTTTTGAATTATTTGAGGTTTGGAAAGAATGACATCTCCACATTCATCGTGGAGAACACATGTATCAGTTTCATTCAGGATGGAGGTGTGTTTTAATTAGCTCTTTCAGAACCAAAAAACTAATTAGGGCTGTGCACTAGAACATGAAGAATCTTTCTGAAGACAAAAAAGTGTTTCATTATGTTTAAAAAGATGACTTTAGATGTGAAATTATAGTTATGTTTCTCCTTTCACACTTGTTCCAATTTATGCTTGACCCAGTGAAATAACATTATATTACTTGACCCAAGGTTGAGGTATTATAATTCCCCCCCCCAATACTCTATTCAACTGTGCCCCTCTTAATGACTGATGTTTTGTTGTTTTTTTTTTTTACTATATTTGTTGTTCAAACTCATTTTTATTTGTTCACATGACTTTTGTCCTTGATGGACTCAAATCACCATTGTATATAAATTGTATTTTAGATTTGACCAAGAGTTTTTTAATAGTCTTAAGGTTTACTTACTTAAAAATGCTCTTTAATATACTCACAACAAATGGCCACTCAACAATTATTTGAACATCTCCTGTGAGTTGAAAACTATTACTAAAGGCAGCTCATTCCCCTTTTGAAGAGCAATAATTGATAAGAACATTTCTACCCTCTCTGAGTTCAAGCTTAAATTTACTTCTTTGCAACTAGTTTTGTGATGTGGCATTAAAAAAATGAGTCTAATTCTTTGTCCATATGTCATCCCTTCAAATATTTAAACACAGCTAGCAAGTTCTTTTTAAATGTTCTCTTCTTCAACATAAATATCCCCTGTTTCTTCAATTAATCTTTATAAGACATACATGCAAGAATCTTCATTATTCTAGACATCTTTGGATCATCAATGACTTTCCTAAAATATGGCACACAGAAAAGAGCATGATATTCTAAATGTGATCTCACCAGAGCAGAGTAATCTCAACGAATTTGCCATGAGGAAAGACAACTTGTACATGTATAAACATTTATAGAAAAATACCAAACAAACACAAGGTATTGGGGAGACTATTACTAGCAGTTGGGGGAGGAATCAGAATGACTTCATATGAAAGGTAATGTTTTGAGCTGCATCTTGAAAGAAATTGGGAATTATATGAGGAAGAGAGATTCAAGTCATTGAGGATGATCCATAAAAATGTGTGGAAATGGAAAATAGAATTTCATGTGTGAGGAGTAGAGAAAATCCTAGTGTAAAGAAATAAGAAAATATGAGTAGTAGTGTATATTGAAGACAGAAACATAGGTTTGGGCTATATTTTAAAGAAATTTAAAAGTCAAAATAAAACTCTAGTTTATATCTTATCCTAGAAGCAATAGAAAGCAACTAAAGTATGCTGGGTAAGACTGGGACATGGACAAAATTGAATTTAAGGAAAATAATTTTGTCATCCTTGTGGAGTTGATTAAAGTAGGGAGAGACTTAAAACAGGTTGATGAGTTAGGAGCTACTGTTCTAGAGATTCTAGAGGAGGAATGACGAGAGCCTGAACTAAAGTAATAGCCATAGAAGTAAAGAAAAAAGACAGGATATGAGAGATGCTATATGGAAGTATGAAGGGAAAGATTTTCCAACTGAATGGATGTGTGAGATGAGGGAGAATAAGGATGCATGCATCCTACTGAGCTCATGATCCAGAGAGAGTAGAAAAAATGGTTGAAAACTGAAAAGAAAAAGTGCTAAGTTTATCTGGAAAGAAAATGAATTCGGTTCAGAAATATTCAGTTTGAAATGTCCATTGGGCAGGTGGTGATAGGGAGCTGTAACTCAGGAGAGAGACTAGGGCTTGATCTTGGAATTATCAGCAATGAATGATAAACCATGAAGTCTAATGAGGTCACCAAGAATGAGTGTGTATATTTGAGACAAGAGAATCCAGGAGAAAGCGTTCAGATATACCCAAAGCTGGGTGTATATTATAGATCATCAACCAGTGAATGAAGTTAAGAAGTGATTCTTATAGAGAATTAGGAGACAATAGTGTCATAAAAACCCAGAGAGAAATGAGTATTGAAAAGTGTGCTTACAAGTGTCAAATGTATCAGAGGAGTCAAGAAAGATGAATATTAAGAAAAAAATTAAACTATCTAATTTGGCAATTAAGAGCTTGGAATTTATGAAAAGAGTAACTTCATAGTCTCATGAGGTCAGAAGCCAAATTAGAATAGGTTCAAAAGTAAGTGAGAGGAGAGTAAGTTGCGGCAATGAATGCAGACAACTTTTTTTACCCCTAGGAGATAGATTGATAAAGGGACAATTGGTGTGGAATCACAGTTTGAGAAGTTCATGGGGCCCAGGGAAGTTTCTTATAGATGGCACAGACTTGTTTATGTTTGAAGGTAGTAGGGAAGAAATGGAGAATTTAAAAGTTAGAAGGAAAGGAGATGATTAAGGAAAATATTAGTTTAAGTCCAGGTTCTGACATATAATGGCTGAGTGACCTTCAGCAAGTCACCTAACATCTCAGTGCTCCAGAGTGATGTGTAAGATGATAACTCTCTGTAAAAGGAGATGCTAATTTACATTTAATCATGCCCTAGTTGTCATTGAATTTTGTCTTCCAGTACATGAGATAAAATTCTCAGGTTTGTATCAACTGCAAATTTGTTAAATACGCCAACTAAACATTTTTTACTTTCAAACTTAATCTGTATTATTAACATTTTCACTGTCACTTTAAGTCTAGATTATCTACAAAACAATAAATCAAGCCCTGATTTGTAGCATTTGCTAACTTTCTCAGTTGTAAATGATCAGTTCTAATACTACTGTGCCATAAGAAATTATAAAAGGGATAGCTTCAGAGATGAAACTGATGAAAAGTGAAATGGACAGAACCATGAAACACAATTTATGCAATTAACAATATGGTAAAGACAGGTGGCTTTGAAAGACTTTTAAGAACTCTGATAAATGTAGTTATCAGCGAACACTCCAGAGGACCAATGATGAGGAAAACTACCCACCTCCTGACAGAGATGTGGTAGACAAAAGATACAAAATGAGATGTACATTTTTGGGCATCAGCACTGTTTTGCTTGTCTATGCATATTTGTTAGAAGGTTCTTCCTCCCCCTCCCCTGCTCCCCCTCAACCCTCCTGCAATGGGGGTATGTCTGGTGGGAAGAGAAAACAAGTACTTGTTAGTTGAAAAATAAATGAGAGGATTGAATTAGAAGACTTCTCTAGTCCAAGATAACTCACCTTCACTCCCCAGTTTTCTATGGCTGAAAAGTATTACCTTTGAAATAAACATTTTCTTTTCAGTTCTAAATCTTTCAGTTTCAAATCTTAGCTGTAGAAAGCTACAGAAATAGTTAAGACAAGAAGGGTTTCCCTTATTTCTACTACATTGTAAAATATATCTGAGAAAGAGTAAAGACACTGCCGTTGAGTCAACAGAAATTAAATAGAGTAAACTATGATTTGCTATGGTTATGCCAAAATGCAGTTGGCAGTATTTTTAGTAAGGAAAATAGAAGAGTTTTTGATATACAGAAAGTGCAATATATTTTCAACTGAAGTAACAACAGTACAGGATATATTTGGGGGAAAAACAACTAACAACAAATTAATTTACTTTTACAAGGCTACATTGATGGCAAAACAGGTTAGAACATTTCAGATGGTTTTTTTTGCACTACCCTATATAAAACCAAATGGAAACTCATTTTCTTCTGAACCTTCCTGGAATAGAATGGCCTTAATCTGTACAAGTTAAAAACATGCCTTTATTTTTTGGTTCATAATTTATTTTATCAGTAAATAAGCAAATGATAATACTAGCTTGTATTTAGAGAAAGCCTTATTCTATGAAACAAGATTCATTTACATTATCGAAAGAGTGTCCCATTGCACAATCTCACTTTTCAGATGAGGAAACAAAAGTCGTCAATGAGAGCTCTCAAAGGATGCTAAAGTAAAATCACAAAATTTTGCTGCAATTGTAGAAAATGTAGTTGGAGATGTTGTTTCTGCATATCACTCATCAGGATGTGGATGCCTATGTATTAGCACATTTGAGAATGCTAATCATTTAAGAACAGACTTGTGTTTCTTTGTTCTCTGAGTAAACCCAGAAAATGCCTTTTACTGTGTCATCAACTGCAAGTCTAGATGAAGCTCCATTAAGAATGAGGTGCCTTAAACCAAGATATTATCTTGAGTAATAGAACTTTTTCTTATCTATGTTAGGTCGTGTTAGTGGTAAAGGATATTTGCAACCTATTTAATTGAGAAAATTCCTTTCTCATGCTATGGTTAAAAATATATGGAGATCATAAATCTGAGTAATCAGACATCCTGATTTGGGATTGTTCTAAAAGTATTTAAGGCTTATGAAATAAGGTATGAAGAAAATAAGGCTCAGGGGAATGGAAATGTGGGGAATGAGAGGTCTAAGCAGGGGCCAAGACTCAAGTTCAGGCATTTAGGCATTCTTGATAGGTTGTACATCCTGCAGTACCCAGCCAATGGGGAACAGGAGAGAGAAATTCAAATTGGAAACAGAATAAAAAGCTATGTATGTGTCTTAGTAGGTCTGCCTACTCGTTAGTCATGCCTTCTTACAACAATGTTAAATAAATGTCCTTCCTGATTTACTACCTGCCATGTGGAGTTCTTGGTAAGATACTTTCTTTTTACACAGTTCAAACACAAAAAAATTGAATAAACACAAGGAACCAAAGGAAAAAAAAAGTGTTAAGAAAGAGTATACACCATTCCCACATCCAAAGCCAGAAAGTCAGACTGATAAAGAATTAGCTAGTGGTGAATATTTTTTTGAAAGAAAGTCAGAAGAAACAACAGAAAAATGGAGCAAATAAAAACTAAACAAGCTGAAGCTGTCAGTAAGAGACAAGTGGAAAGAAGTGAGGCTTTTCTCCTACCCAAAGAAAAACCAGTTATGAAACCTAAGAAAGCTTCTGCTGAAACAAAAAAATTGACATATATATTTATATATACATACATATATATATGTATATATATGTATATATATATATACACATATATATATATAAGTTAGGTACACAAGATACAGTAGTCAATAATTATAGCTGTCTACTATTTGATAAACTCAAGGACCCCAGCTTCTGGGATAAGAGCTTACTATTTGACAAAAACTGCTGGGAAAACTGGAAAATAGTGTGGCAGAAACTGAGCATAGATCAATATCTGACAACGTTTACCAGAATAAAGTCCAAATGGGTATACAACCTAGGTATGAAGGTTGATACTATAAACAAATTAAAAGAGCAAGGAATAATTTATTTGTCAGATTTACAAAGAATGAAGAAATTTATGACCAAACAAGAGATAGAGAACATTATGAAATGCAAAATGGATAATTTTGATTACATTAAATTGAAAAGTTTTTGCACAAACAAAGCCAATGCAACCAAGATTAGGAGGGAAGCAGAAAACTGGGAAAGAACTTTTACAACTGTTATCTCTGATAAAGGCCTCATTTCTAAAATATATGGAGAATTGAGTCAAATTTACAAGAATACAAGTCATTCCCCAATTGATAAATGGTCAAAGGATATAGACAGATAGTTTTCAGAGAATAACACTAGCGGTCTGTTAGAAGAATTCAACTTATTTTCTGAAATAAGGAGAAGACTACCTGAAGGAAAGCTTCCCTTTCATGCAGAAATTAAAGCTATTGCACCTATCAGATTGGTTAACATGACAAAACAGGAAGATGATAAATGTTGGAGATGTGGGAGAGTTGGAACACTAATTCATTGTTGGTGGATCTATCAGCTGATCCAACCATTCTGGAGAACAGTTTGTAGCTATGCACAAAGGGCTATAAAAATGGACATGCCCTTTGACCCAACAATACCTCTTCTAGGGCCCTATCCCCAAGAGATCATAAAAATGGGAAAAGGACACACATGTACAAAAATATTTATAACAGCTCTTTTTGAGGTGGCCAAGAACTGGAAATCGAGAGGATGCCATCAATTGGGGAATGACTGAACAAGTTGTGGTATATGAATGTAATGGAATACTCTTGTGCTATAAGAAATGATGAGCAGGTGAACTTCAGTAAAACCTCAAAAGACTTACATGAATTGATGCTGAGTAAAATGAGCAGAACCAGGATAACATTATACACAGTAGTAGCCACAGTGTGTGAGGACTGTTTCTGATAGACTTGGCACTTCAGAGCAATTCAAGGACCTAAAACATTTCCAAAGGATACAACGCAAAATGCCATTCACATCCAGAGAAAGAACAATAGAGTTGGAATGCAGAATGAAGCAGATTATTTTCTCTTATGTTATGTTTTGCTTTTTCTTATGGTTTCTCCCATTCATTTTAATTCTTCTATGCAACATAAGTATTGTGAAAATGTGTTTAATAAGAATATATAAAAGAACCCATATAAGATTGCATGCTATCTTGGGGAGGGAGGGGAATGGGGGAGAAAACTTAATATTTATGAAAGTGATTGTTGAAAAGTGAAAACAAATAAATTAATTTACCAAAAAAAAAAAAAGAATTCTATCTGCTAATTCTTTTAATCCCTGAGAATTTCATTTGCCTAGGTCAGATGACTTCAACTCATTAATATAACAAAGCATTTTAAAATTTATCTTTAAATTATTCTTAGTAGATTTGATGATGATGATTATGATGATTTCCCCCCCTAAAAGGCAGTGTGATTTAGAAGTCATAATACCTGTGTCCAGCTATTATAATTACTATTCACCTGAAATTTCATCATCCTGCCTTTAATTCCGTTGTGAATACTCAGCACTTTCCCAAGTCCCTCTGCCTCCTCTTCCCTCTGATTACAAAGTTGGAGGACAGAGCACTAAACTCCTCCCCAAGTCAACAGAGCAGGGGTCTAGACTTTTCAGGTAACTATCTGTTTTATATCTTCAGCTCTACTTCTTTTGAACTTCATGGAGCATGATGCCCCCATGTCAGGTACCGTGACCCCACTTTCCAAATTTCTTTTGTGCATTGCCTTTTCCTATTAGATTGTAAACTCCTTGAGGCCAAGGACTCTATTTCTTATTTGTATTCTTAGGGAATAACATAGTGCCTAGAACATAATAGGCCCTTAATAAATGTTTATTACATTATTTCTTACTGAGTCATATATTGCATTAAATTCTACCACTGGTGTTTATTCATTGTGTGAGTCTGAGAATATCATTTCATTTTACTCTAGACTACTGCAGAAATGGTCCTGACACATGTTAGAAGAGGAAGTTTCTCATCAGGGCCTCATTATGCGAATGAAATAACAGATCCATTCTCCATCTCTATCTATATTTTCCCTGTGAGATTTTGTGGCATTCAAATAAAAACATATATATTGAGGATCATAGATTCACAGCTTTAGGAATGGACATTACCTCAGAGGTGGTAAGGCAATCTAATCTAAATTCTTCAATTCATAAATGAGGAAAGGGAGACCCAGTTTCATTGTGATGTACCCAAAATTATTAAGATAGTAATTGACAGAGAATACAAGTATTCTTCAATGCAGTGATCTTTCAATTTTACTAATAGTATTGTGTAATTGGAAGGCATTGCATAATATAATGAGTATTTAGGTGATAGGTACTGCCCTAAAGCAGTAGTGCAATGGATAGTGTGATATTTGGAACCAAAAAAGACATGAGTTAAATCCTGCTTCAGACACTTACTAGCTAGATGAATTTGTGCAAGTCAATTTATCTTTCTGTGATTGTCATCTTATAAAATTGAGGATAACAATAGTACCTTTATTAGAGGATATTCATAGGACTGTGAGAAACAAATGAGTTAAATGCTATGAAAATGTTATTATTATTATTATTAAACTGAGAGGCATCACTATATAATAGTTGAATTCTGTCCTTAAAATATGAACAACATTCTCTCAAGATCTCTGAAACATCATATATGTATGATCCTGGAAAAGTCACTTTAATCCCTCCATACTCCAAGAATAAATTGAAGAAGTGGTACAGATATGTTTTGAAAAATGATGGTGTGTTAGGACCTCTTGTAATTCAGATAAAGCTCTAAAAGTTCAGCAGAAAGAACAAACATAAAAGAAACCAAAGATAATTACTTACAAATTCTTCTCTCCTCTCCAGACCTGCCAAAAAAAAAAAAAAGGTTGCAATAATCTTGTGGAAGTAGAGAACAGAAATGATGCACAGTAGATGAAATGAAAAATAGAAATCAGCCCAATCCCATATTTGTAGATGGTGATAGAATATTGCCTAGCAAAGGGGAGTCAGGGCCCTTATCTGGAGGACACAGGATCAGATCAGGACCAGTTTAGTCTATTTCCAACCAAGGATCTAGGCATTCTAGACTAGAATCACAGAAGGAGACAAGGTCAGACAAAGCTTTATACTAGTGAAAAAGGGTGTAAGGGCAGAGGCTGCAGGCCTTTTATATCTGAGGTCAACATATGGCTTATGAATATGGAGCATCTGTTCTTTGCCTAAGACCTTGTAACCTTATGCAGATCAGGAAACTGAGCCACCAAGAAGTATGGAAAGAATTTTGTGGCCAGGAAATCCAGAACTGAGACTGAGCAATGATTTACTGGACACAGCCTGGTGTTGTCTGAGATGTAGACTCATCCAATGGCTATGCCAATTTTGGATATGGTCATGTGTGTGTGTGTGTGTGTGTGTGTGTGTGTGTGTGTGTGTGTGTGTTTGGGGTTTGGCAGTCATATCCCCATCATATATAGAAACTGGATTTTTCTGAGTCTACTGCACTCAAGTATTGAGATGGTACCGGCATCATACAGGTTCACAAGTGTTGGAAGGAGTTGTTTTTACTTCTCTACCTTCACAAATATGCATTAATGTAACAAAAATAAAAGAAAAAATTAAAATAAATAAAATTATCTTCAAATTAAATATAACCTTGTAAAAGCAAAAGAATCTTAATTGATTAAGTGGACCATTAATCACTGGCAGCCAACAGTGGGACTGGGATGGAAAAACATACCAAGATGGGGACTCAAGCCATTAGCATCATATAAGTAAATAAACAAACAAATAAGTAAATAAATAAAGTGCATGAATGAATGAATAAACAAATAAAGAAAGTCACCATCAATCCCTCAAGACTATTCAAAAACCTAAGGAGAAGAAGGTAGCTGGCCTTGCTCTAAGAGAGTCATCAATACACAGAAAAAATGGGAAAAAACCCCTACATGAACTGATGCAAAGTGAAGAGAGTGCAATGAGGCAAACAATTTATTTAAAAACTATAAAGAAAATCAGTTTTGAAAGACTTGTGAACTATGGCCAATGAGAAATTCAGCTATGACTTCTAAGGGATTGATGGTAAGTTTTGAACAAGATAGTAGTATGTGTGTGTGTGTGTGTGTGTGTGTGTGTGTGTGTGTGTGTGTGTGTGTGTGTGTGTGCACGTGTGCACGCCAAGGACCCAGATATATAACTGAATTTTATTTTTCAGATAATTTCTATTGTACCTGGGCAGGGGAAACCCCTCAATTTTATATTGTTTACCGTATTTTTTTTTCCTATTCATGGTCAATTGGCAGGTTCAACACTGGAGTACTTCAAAGTTTCTCTTTTCTATCTGTTGAATTCCACTGATCTGCCCTGCACAACAAAAGAGCTTTTCTCAAATACAGAATAGCAGAATAATTTCATTTTTTAATCTGCCAGGTACCTTGCAGATAGTTCATCTAGACCAAGTTATCTCATTTTCCTGATGGTGAGACAAAGGCTAAGGATAAATGACTTATCAAATATAAGGGAAAAAAAAGCTATTGAGAGCTACCTGGAGTAGGAACAGCACTCAGTCCAGGTTTTCTGACTCTCAATCTAGCATTTTTTCTACTTTACTGAAATTTTCAATTGCAAAGCCTTCCCTCTTGCCTTCAGATTTTAATTGGTAGTTACAGGTCTATGAATCCTGATATCCCTTATGTGCTTGAAAAGTTTGTTATTACAAATCATCTATATCTATTTCAGGCAGAGTAAATGATCATTAAGATGATTTGGGTGAATTTCACAAACACATACAAAAATTACTGTGCATCTTTTCTCTAAGGAAGTATTTTGTCATATAATTAGTTAGCTGTGAAGATATACAAGGATTGTTCAATACATTTTAGTTTGTGAAAAAGTCCTATAACCTACTGTTGGCTGACAACTTCCTGAACATTTCTCCCTCAGTTTTGTAGTTGATACTAGGTCAAAAATTTCTTGTCCTAGAAAATCATTCAGTCGGCTCCCAAATCTAACAGTTGATGGCCCATCTATTTTCTTGCTTTCTGGTACATTTTTTTTTATTTCTTAAACTCATTATTAAACAGAATGGCAGTTGCATCAAATTCACAGTTTACACCTTTAGCAAAGGATTTAGTAGAACAATACTGTTTTGACATTTCTTTCCCTTTCAAGTCTTCATTCAAATTCATGGCTCTACTTTGTTTTAAACTTGACAGTCTGGAGGAGTTTGGGGGCTGCACTTAAAAACAATATCCATTTTTCTGTTGTTGAACTTGCATTTCCAAAATGGTACAGCATTCATAAAGTTGGAAGAGACCTTAATGGTCATGTTACTCAGCTCTCTCTCTTTACAGATAAGGAAGCTGAGATTCACAGAGATGAAATGACCTTCTGAGAATACTCAGTTAGCAACAGGACAGGACCTAGAATCCATGTCATCCCACTCAATATTCTTTTATTTCTACCAGCTAATCAGCAAGTACTGATCAGTTATGCTGATTTTTCTATCTTCTTAAAAAATATTATTTTTACGCAGTATGTCTCTCTGGTAAGGGGAAGAAGAAGGCTACTAGGAGAACTTAGCAATGTAAACAGAGTTTTCTAAAGAAGAATTGAAAATTTAATGAGTTAGGCTACTTATTCCTTAAAAGCTGTAAGACATTCCTTAAGACTTGATTGGTCTGGCACGCTAAAGATTTAGTTTTAGATAATGTTGACTATTGTCTAAGAAGAAAGTAACAGTGAGGTCAAAAATGTGCTAGGAAGTTTGGGTAAAAGATGGGTAAAATAGGCAAACTCACTTATCTGAGTTAACTTAGGTGTCCTCCAAGCCTGTCTTTGTTAAATATCCTTCACCTGTTTTGATTAATGAAATCTCCTTATTAACTGTTGATTGATTTATGAGTGTCTCATTTCATTGTAATATCAAATCTAAACTACGGTGGGACTAGTTCATTCAAGCATATATATACATACATATTTATATGATTACAAGTTATATAGATGAACAAATGCATTGTAATTATGTAGACTCAAAAACTTACATGAAAATTTTTAAAGAAGAACTGATAAAGATTAAATAACATTTAATTTTTGAGACAATGGGAAGCCACTAGAGTTTATTGACTGGCAAAATGACATGGCCAAGCCAGTGTTTCAGGAAATCTACTTTGGTAACTATATGGGGGAGGGATTGGTGAGGGGAGAGAATTGAGGAGGAGAGAGTTGTTGAGAGTTTAGAGATTATTGTGCTAGTTGAAGAGAGAGGCTGACCATCATGTGAGCACTTGCTTGTGTAAGTTCTTCATAAAATAGTCTTTTCAGTAAATGTACATTTGGCATTCAAACAATGTGGCCAATCCTTCAGAATTCTGTTCCCTGCAATAGAGTTTGAATGGTGGGCAGTTTAATTTGAGAAAGGAACTCAATATCTGGTATCTTTTCCTGCCAGAATCTTCCAAATCTTCCTAAGAAAATTCAAATGGAAGCAATTCAGTTTCCTAACATGGCGCTGGTATACTGTCCAGGTTTTATAGGCATACAACAATGAGGTTAGCACAATTGCTCCATAGACCTTTATATTGGCAGTAGTCTAATATCTCTTCTTTCCCACAGTTTCTTTGGAGTCTTGCAAATACTGAGTTATCTCTGGCAATACATGTGTCAACCTTAATAGAGAAGAGGGTTTTGAAGAGGGTTGGGTTGGGATTGCAATAAAATATTGATATCTGCTTTGATGGGATGTTCAGAGAGGACTAGCACCTCTGCTGTGAGGGTTTATTGGGTACTTTTCATCCGCTTGGTATCCATCTGCCACCAACTCACACCTGTGGCTCTAAGAAGCTGTAGCAAGTACAGCAGTCACACCTTGGTAAAACTGTCTTAGAGATGGGCTAAACCATGTTGAGAGTAATCAACGAGCCTCAAACTCATCAGTGAGTTAAGGGGGTGTCTACCACAAGCAAATAAAGATGGACAGATGAGAATAATTTATTCTAGCGTGCACAAAGGTGGTTAAAGCAGGCTTTATGGAATACTTAGGGCTTGGTCAGTCTTCAAAGACATCAAGGTCATCCATTACATCCTAGGCCATTGCCAGTTATCTTGACATCTCTCTTGCCTTTGGATTTCTATTGATTCTGGAAGAAAGAGTGAGGCTAACGACCCCATATCATCGGTCCTCTTTGAAAAATGAAAAATCAATGAATAACGAAGCAGCAGATATGAGGAGTTCGTGTATAATGCAGTGGTGTCAAACAACACCAGCAGCCCCACTTCTGTGAGAAGAAAATTTAAATCTAATTGGAAAATATTTAATACAACAAATAAAAATACAAAAGAATATAGATGTATGGATAATGTATGGATATCTAAGTCAATAGGCAACTCAGCATTATTCTCTAGTGGTTCTCATTTCTATCTGAGTTTGACTCTATAGCTTGCAGAGGATTTAGAGTTAAGAAGATTTACATTTGCAGCCTGCCTAAGACATTGCCTAGCTGTATGACCCTGGACAAGTTATTTCATCAATTTGCCCGTGTTTCCTCATCTGTAAAGTGAAGGGGTTTGAAAAATGACCTCTAAAGCACTTACCAGCTCCAAATCTATAATGCTTTGTTCCTGTATGGGAAATACTTTTGGAAGCTCCAGGAAGTACCATTCTCCACTCATCAACTATTTTATGGGAGTTTGCAATATAATCATATGCAAGAATGATCAGCATCCAACAGTTAACCATAATATTTGGCTTGGCCACTTTATCTTATTCACAATATGAAAGAGTTTTAAACTGCTCTTTAGAAATGCTTATTCTGATGAAACCTGGGGACTTTCAGTTTATTGACACAATGTGTTGCCTTAATTTTAATTTGTTCAGACTGAAAAGAATTTGGAAAGCTGTGATGAAATAGCCCTTCCCTCAGTGTTGGTGTGAACTATAATGGTGTTAGCACCATGTGTAGTAAGACCCAACGGATAAATACTTTTCTAGTAGGGGGTTGGAAGCCATGAGTCATCACAATGAGCCTAGGAAGGTCTATTACTTGACAGTAGTAGAGTTGGCCACTCAACCAGAAGTCAGGGAGTGAAAAATGGTCTGAGTTGGAGGCCTTGCTAGTCAACCCAGTTGTGTAGTCCAAAGAGTAGGAGCTCTGGAGTCAGAAGATCTGAGTTCATTTCCTGCCTCTGACACTTACTAGTTGTATGATCTTAGTGAGGTTATTTAATCTCTTTGTCCTTCAGTGATTGGTGTTGCACCAATCTAAAAGTTAGGGTATTGACCTGAGTAGTAGACTAAGCCAAAGAGGGGTTTGTACTCAGTATAGCACCAATAAGCTGAGTGGGAGGTCATCATACTGCCTACAGAGGGGCAAATGACCCACTGACCTCTATACTTCTAGCCTTGGTGAGATAAGGAGATCTAGTATTTTAAAGAAAAAAATAAAATTTAACTTAAATTTTTAAAAAATTAACAAGTTAGACTAGATAGCATCTCAATGCCTTTTAAGGATATGATCTAGAAGCCCTATCTACTTGGTTCTTTATCACCATGATGAAAAAATGCCACTGCAACCTTCTATGACCACTGAGTACCCAGATATGTGAAGATCACTACTGACATTAAACTACTGCCCAGAGCCTTCTTCTCCTTTTCTCATCCTTAGAGCTGGTAGATAAGGGGCCCAGGGCTAGGTGGAAGGAAGGAAAGAAGAAAGGAAGGAAAGATGCCTATCCTCCCTAATATTCTATGTCCCTTTTATGCCGCATGACAAACTGAATTAAAGGAGTGTAAATAAGGTTAATCAACTAAGAGAAAGGCAGTGCTTTTGAGCTGCTGTATGAAATCAGATGATGAAACACAGGAATTGCATTGGAATTAGAGGATTGGTTGAAAAAAATAGGCAGATCTCTGGTTGTGCCCAAAGTCCAAGTTTTTCAATTCCTAGTCCAGAGCTCTTTCTGGTGCATAGTCCTATCTTTAATCCCAGACACTTTGAAGTTAAGCTCATCAGTCAAACAGCTATCATTTGACTTTTCTTTGCTGCCCTTATTCAGTTACCTCTCTCCTTTCAGTTTCATCATATTTGTTTGTGCCAGTTTAATTCAGACTCTTGTTGCAGATCTCTTCTTTTTCCAAAAGTTCTGATTTTGGCTCCTAGTCTTCCTCATCATGTCAAACCAAGCCCTCATTCTTGACGATTTCAATATATACCATGATGTCCTCTCAAATCTCTAACATCTTATTCCATCAACTTGCTCATCTCTCATTGTCCCTGTTTTAACACAAACTTGCTCAACCCCCATTACCTCAGTTTTTATGCAGCCTCAGACACCTAATAACTTGGATTACGCTATCACGTATAACTGTAAAAAATCCATTTCTCTGAACTCAGAAATTTCTCTCTTTTTGCAGCTTCCTGTCCTTGCTCTCTACTCTCCTCCCTTTCATCTCTCCTCCCTTGGTCCTGCAATTCTTTTATGTTTTTTATCTCCTAGTCTAGGAGTGGGGAACCTGCAGTCTCAAGGTCACATGTAGCCTTCTAAGTCTTTGGTCTTCTAGGCCTTCTAGGTCTTCCAAGTGCATCCTTTTGACTGAGTCCAAGTTTTACAGAAAAAATCCTTTTATTAAGGAGATTTATTCTATGAAGTTTGGATTCAGTTGAAGGACTGCACTTGAGGACCTAAAGGGCCACATGTGGCCTTGAGGCTGCAGGTTCCCAGCTCCTGTAACCTAGCTCGTTACCTGTGTTCTGGCCCATAGACTCAACCCTCTTTACTGTCTTTTACTCTTGAATTCCTTCACTATCTTGTCCTATAACTGCTCTGGTTATTCCAACAATCCATTATCTCTATTGCCCTTTGAACACTGAGCATTGTTAAGGGAAGTCATGCAGCCCTGCTTCTACTGGCTCCACCATGAATTTATGTTTACTTACACCAATTAAGCTTTCGCTGTTGCTCAGAAAGCCTTTATTTTTCTCTTCACACAGCTCTCCCTCACTTAAATTCAATTCACTTGCAAGTCATGGCATCATCTTCCTGATGTTGTGGTCCTCTTCAAGAACAAAGGACAAGCCACAATTAGTCTCCTTAAATAAATTATCAGTGATCCACCCCTCCTTAAGAGGTGGTGTCTCACAAGGATATGAATTGGAGCCTCTTCTCTTTATATACTTTTTCTGTGGTCTCATTTTCTCCTATCACTTTAATTATCATCTCTATGCAAATGATAGGAAAGAAATGTGAAGGAAGGCAGCCTAGCAGTACAATTTTGTAAAGTATGTTACAAAGCAGAAACTCTCAAAGCAATTTGCTACTGGATATGCAATAGCGTGAACAGTGAAATAGATTTGGTATATAATACACTGTAGTAAATGACCATAGTAAGCTAGTGTCTGATAAATCCAAATATCCAGGCTTTTGGGGCAAAAATTCACCATTTGACAAAAATTACTGGAACAACTGGGAAACTAGGTATAGACCAATATCTCACATTATATACCAAGATATGGTCAAAATTGTTCAATTATTTTGACATAAAATGTGATATCATCAGTAAATTAAGGGAACATGGAAAAAAGGTACTTGTTAGAGCAATAGATAAAGGAAGAGGCTCATGGGAAGTAAAATTTCATTTTGATTACATGAAATTTAAAAGCTTTTGCACAAGCAAAAGGAATACCACAGAAATTAGAAGAAAAACAGTAAACTGGGGGATTTGTTTTTACAGAAATCTGTTAAAGGCCTCACTTCCCAATTACATAGGGAACTCAACCAAATTTATAAAAATAAGAGCCATTCTCCAGTTGATCAAGGATATGAACAGGCAGTTTTCAGAAGAAGAAATCAAAGCTATTGATAGTCTTATGAAATCATGGTCAGATTGACTAACATGATAGAAAAGGAAAATACTAAATGTTAGAGGGAATGTGGAAAACATTGGGACACTGATGCACTGTTGGAGTTGCAAATGGATCAACCATTCTGGAGAACAATTTGGAACTATGATGAAAGGGCTATAAAACTGTACATACCTTTTGACCCAATAATACTGCTAGTGGGTCTTAAGTAGCTATTATATGCCAGATACTGTGCTGAACATTGGAGATAACAAAACACAAATTAAAAAGTTATATATATATATATATATATATATATATATATAAAAATATAAAATATTTTATTTGTATGTGTATATACATATATACACATATGTACATATTTACATATATGCATGTATATACATATACATGTGCACATATACATATATATGCATATATAAAATATTCTTGCCCTAAGGAGCTTAGAATCTAAGAAGGGAAGACACCAAAAGGAGGCAGAAAAGTGGGGAGGGGTGAGAAGTCTCCCAGTATGGGGGTATGATAGAGAGTTCCAAAGAAATCCAAAGGCATTGTGGGAAATGGAGAGAAAAACTGTGCTGAGTTCTCTCTTTAAATCAAGGACCAGGACCTCCATACAAAAGGAGAGGAAGAAGTTGTTGATAGGAGGAGAGTACCAGACAACTTCATTCTTATAGCATAATGAAATTCCCCAACGATGATTTTTCTAGGGAAGGAAAATCTGGTGGAAAGTTCTACGAAGTTCCAAAGCAGCAAATGTAGATGGAAATGGAGAACATGTGTGTATGTGTCTGTCTATCTCTTTCTCTGTTTCTGTCTCTCTGTTTCTTTGTCTCTCTCTGTCTTTCTTTCTCTCTGTATCTGTCTTTGTGTCTTTCTGTCTCTCTCTATCTATGTCTGTCTCTCTTAGTCTCTCTCTGCTATCCTTTCCTCCCTTTCTCTTCTCCTCCTTTCTTTTCTCCTCTCCTTTTAGTTTTGAAACCATTCTGGATTCTTAAGATGCCCCAAATCATTAGCTCTAGGTAATATTAGGTGTTGCTTTTTTTTATGTTAAAGATTTAGATATTTAAAATCATAGACAGCTATTTGGTCAACTCAACTTCAATGGGTCTTGGTTTAGAAATAGGACAACACAGAAAGAACTCAACTGGAAAACTTGGGCTTTACCAAAACTTGAGATGTCTGATTCTTTTAACTAATCCTCAAATCCAAATGTAATTCCTGTGTTTCATCATCTGATTTCATGCAATGGTTCAAAAGCACTTTATTCCTCCTGGTTGATTAAGGACTTCTTCACACAGTATTCCTTTGGATTGATTGATTCACTTGAAAAGTCTGGATCTGCTCAAGCCTTATTTACACAGTTGATTGATGGAGTTATTCAATCAAAGAGCCATTTTTACCTGATAGATACATCAGGGCACATAGCACCTTGTCAGTTACAGTAATTGGGATTGAAGAATACAGGATACTCTTACATACACATTGGAGCTATTTAATGTTGGAGATATAATTTTGTACTTTTTATGTACAGAGCCTCTTGAGTCTCTTTTTCATTTGTTTTATTGTATTGATTTTTCATTTTCTGTACATTCATATTATTCCAATACACCTTTGCTTTATTCTTTGAAGAACTCTCCCTTAAAATAAAGAAATGCAGTTTATCAAAACAGGTCTGATAAAGTATGTCTCATTCCACACCTAAGTCACTGTTAGCTTTTACATTCAAGGTTATTTACTACATAGATCAGAGTTCTGTTGTCTTTTAAGATTTTTCTTTCTTCTCCTGACTTTATTCATTATCAGTCTATGTAAGTCTTCCCAAGTATTTCTGTGTTCTTCATATTTGTCATTTCCTGTCACTCAATACTCTTCCATAATATTCATATGCCCTTATTTACTGAGGTTTTTCCAACTAAGAGACATCAAATTTGTACCAGCATTTAAGTTAATGTTATAAATGGCCTCATCACTGATCCTTAGCATTCTCTGTCCTCTTTGCCACCACTCTATCACTATTACCATAGATGGGGTAAATGGCTGTAACAAGACTAGTGTAACAAGACTTTCGTATTTTTCTTTGTTTTGTAGATTGCCATGGTCAAGAGTTCATCATAAAGTAGAAAAGAAATTATAGGATTACTCTCTATAGAAACGAAATAAATCAACACTTAGCTTAGTTCCAAGAAATAAGTGAAGTGTTTATAAAAATACTCAGAACTAGGAGATTCTAGCCATCAATTCACAAGTATTTTTTGGGTAGCATTATGTACCACTCGCTGTGCTAGATAGTGGAGAAAAAATATAAAAACATGACACAATCTCCTCTCACAAAGAGCTTACATTCTAATAGGAAATGAACATGTATGTTAATGTATACAGCATAACCATAAAGTGAATAAGTGAAATTAAAGTCACAGAAATTAGATGAATATGAGGCCATTTAGAGAAAGGGAAGAAGTTGGAGAGATAAAGAATGTAGAAAATAGTGTTTAAGATATATTTTAAAGGAAGACAAAGATTCTCTACGTTGGAGGTAGGAAGGAAGTGCATTCAATAGATAAGGGACATCCAGTGTGAAAGCAAAGTCTGGTGAGTACTTATTGAATCATGCCTCCTTGTCACATTTCTTGAGCTACTTTCTTGTATTGTTCTTTAACTTGTAAATCGCTGTTTCCTTGGCCATCCTATAAGTCAAAGACCAGGTCTGATACTTGGTTTTAAATGCCCATCATAGTACCTTGAGTAACAGGTGACCAGTAAAGATTTGTTGGCTAACTGCTCAAGGAGCAGCATTTCATCTTGGAAGGAAAGGTAGGTTAGATGCTGATATTGATTATATAATTTATATATTATGTAATCAAAAGCTGTTCTACCTTCTTTTTATTGCCATATGTGAAACCAACCAAGTGGAATGTGACTAAAATCTACTAGATTCACCTGAATGAAATAAGACTATTTAGGAGGGAGAAAAGCCAACTCTTTCCTTCATACAATCAAATTTCTTTTGAAAAAGGAGGCACAATTCTGAGAGTAATTTTCATGGATGTGTATGGGAGGAATATCGAAGAAGATCTGTAAGGGCTAACAGGATTTGTGTTGGTATTTCTTCTAAAACACCTTGAAAATATACCATGGAATCAACTAGGCACAAAAATAAGCACTAGGCTTTTGTGGCAGAAACTTCAGAATGTAGCCAAGTAGCTTAAAATATGTTAGCACACAGAAGATTTTATAAGCAGAAAAATATAGATGATGGTAAAAAAGCTAAAGCCTTCAAAAGATGTAAACCATTTTCCATAGAAGATTGTATCTCTTCCAATAAAGGACATAAATGTGCCTACTGGGCTCATGTTTTATTTGATAAAATGTGCTTGTTAAGAAATTGTTTTGCTTATTTATCTCTCCCATGGTTTGTTTGGAATTCTGAAGTGTTTTTTTAATATATAAGAAACTTCATTTCTGATGGTTGTAAAGTTTATTTTATATGTAACCTTTTGCCAAAGTTTAATAAGCTTTCAATAACTGGACCATGTTTTACATGATTTTCAAAAAAAAAATGTGCAAATTAACTATTCAGAAGGAAGCATAGCTCATATATTTAGCACTGTAAGATAATAATAAAAAGGTTTAGCATTCATGTAGAAACTTCATCTTCAAAGTGCCTTATAAAAATTAACTGATTGCATCTTAAACATTTCTATTGTTGGCAAGAATCATGTTTTTTGTATCACATGAATTGAGTAGTTGAAAAGAACTGGAGAGTCTTTAAAGAAAACTTCATATTTACCTAATGAAAAGTTGGATTTTTTTGTTGTTGTTTATTTTTGTTTTACAATAATCCTTTCAACTTTCAATGAATACCAGAAAGTATCATGGAGCACATTCCAAGATGTTCATTTTATTGGGAAAGTGAGCAACTTACTTGAACGTTTCAAGGAAATAGTTATGTATATATGTTTATGTGTGTGTATGCATGTGTATGCAAATCCATTTGGGATTAGACATGTATTTGTTAATAATGGGAGTCTGAAAAGGGAGAAACACAAAAGGAGGAAAGAAAGAAGAAGGAAGAAGAATGAAAGCCTACATTTCGGTTCAAAAAATCAGTTGAACAAATGCAAAGTAGAAGAGGTGTGGTAAAATAATGTTTTATGTCTAAAACTAGATGGTAGAGTTTTAATACATTATAAATTCAATATGAGTTAACAGTATGATATGAAAGCTCGGAAATACAACTCATCCTGCCCTAGTAGTCTTAAAACAGCAGTGTCCAAGGAGGGAGAGAGGGACTCTAGCAGCCCCAAGGCCAATCACAGACTGTGCAGCACAGAAAGCAAGGGAGGTGGGTAGAAACCCAGGTCTCACCCTGTACCCCTCTCCCTTCTATCCCCTTCCACTGGGAAAAAGAGAATAACAAAACTCTAATATCACATATGCAAGTCAATCAAGGCAAATGCTTGCATTGATCGCACTCAATAAATATATGTCTATCTACACTGTTGAGTGACATTGCCTATCACATCCTATTAGGCAAAATAGATAATATCTTTCATCATAAATACTCTAGAATTGTGACTGGTCATTGTGCTGATTGGAATTAGCAAGCAATTGTATTAAGTTCTGGTGCTGCTCACTTCGCTTTGCATAAGTTATAGAAGTCTTCCCAGGTTTCTCTGAAAACATTCCCTTCATTATTTCCTATAGGACAATAATGTTTCATCACACTTGCATAAAATACTTTATCCACTTCCCAACTGATGGCCATCCACTTGGTTTACAGTTCTTTGCCTAGCCACCACAAAAATAGCTGCTTTATTTCTTTACATATGTGCCCTTTACCTATTTTACCTATTTCTTTGATCTCTTTGTGTAGACCTAATAGTGGTATCCCTAGGTCCAAGGCAGAACAGTATGTGTATTTATTTTGTAATCTGCAGTCTGTAGAATGTTAAGGAATATTGATAGCAAAGATATGGCAGAAGTCACTAAAGTATGATATAGAAAACTTTTTCAAATTTCAAATGTGTAAAAACTCAAGTCAATTACTGGCTACATCTCTCCAGTATTTATCATCACCATCATCAATTACCATCATTATCACCATTAAATTCTAGAAGGAATAAGTCATGAATTGGCTAAATTTTAATATTTATATTGAACTGAAATATATTTCCACTTCCAATGATGTTTGTGTATTCTTCCCTCTTTAAACTAATTAAGATGAAAGTGACGGTTAAGTATCATGTGCTCCTTCCCATATTTTCCTCTTTCTTAGAATAGTCTTCTACTTGCACACCCTAATAATGTGATGTAATTTCCCTCATCCGTTTTCTCCAATCTGTTATTAGAGTATCCCTTTTTCCCTCCCATTATCTTCTTCTCTTAAAACCATCAAAGCATAAAAAAATTCATCCCCAGACCCACCGTCCTAATAGACTCTGTGACCACAATGATTGATAATAGTCTGAGAGAACATGTATCATTTCCCCACGGAGCAGTTAGGTGATGTAGTGGATAGAGCACCAGTGAAGGAGTCAGGAGGACTTGAGTTCAAATCTCACATCAGACATTTGACACTCACTAGCTGTGTGACTTCGGGCAAGTCACTTAACCCCAGTTGTCTCATTCTGGGTCATCTCCAGTCATCCTGATGAACGTCTGGTACCTGGATTCAGATGGCTCTGGAGGAGAAGTGAGGCTGGTGACCTGCACAGCCCTGCCTCACTCAAAACAAAGTCAAGTGCAAGTCATGTCATCATTTCTCTGATGGCATTGTCTTCTTCAGCGACAAAGAACAAACACACACACATACTTTGGCCAAGTAAGTTTCCTTGACTGTAAACCTATATCTTTTGACTTCTGAAATACTAAACTCTCTCTCCCATTTCCCATCAACAGACAAATTTTGTCAGTTTTACCTCCATGTTTCTTACGTTTGTTCCCTTCTCTCTACTCAAACACTCACCAGTCTAATTCAGGTCCTTTTCAGCCTCTCTCTTGAATTATCATAATAATATGTAGACTCCCAATCACTGTCACAATTCTCTCCCCTCACTAGTCTCTCCCTTATATGATTACCAAAGTGGTTTTCTACTGCAAGCCTCAGCTTGAATAGGAAGACACATCTTAGACCCTACTCTGATAACCTAGCTTCCCTGGCCACCCTTTCTAGTACTGGCTGTACCTTCTCCCATTCCTCTCAGCTTGATTATTGTGGTTGAGTTCCTCCCTATTCCCACTTCTAGTTCCTCCTTCTACCTCCAGCATGCAGTAACCTCTACTCTTTTGAGGTTCCTGTTATTCATAACTGTCACCCAATTAAAATCCTGGTTGTTGTTGTCTTACAGACCTCCAGGTCATTTTCTCCTTAATGAGTTCAGTACATGGCTCACAATTTTTCTTCTCTCCCCAACTCTTTCCCTCATACTAGGGGACTTCAACATCCATATTGTTTCTCCCTCAAGCATCCTAACTGCTCAGCTCTTCAACCTATTCAATTTCAATGATTTACTTCTCTACCCTACCTCAGTTACAAATATATGGTTATATCCTTGATCTTGCCATCACTTACAAATGTACCACCTCTGCATTCAAAACTTTCAAAATCACCTTATCCAACCTTAATCTACTCATTTTTCAACTCTCCCTTACAACCTACCATTCACCTATACCTCCAGTGCCTTAACTCCTTAATTGCCTCCCACATCATTTCCTCTGTACTAGCTACTTTCTTTTTTCCCCATCTTGACCCTGGGGTGAACCATTTACCTACTCTTATGAATATACTCTGATTATATCCTGATAAGCCTTACCTTTGAATCATTCCCACTGTTTACCATCTTCCCTTCTACACATATGCTACTGAATGAAGGTAGAGAAAATCATGTAATCATTCTGAATGGATTCACTACAAATTCATGTTATTCAAGCTCAACTTGGCTTTCATTGCTCCTAGGAAATCCTTCTATACCTTCCTTATCAAATCACTGTCCCATTCTCCACAGTGGCTTTTGCAAACCTTTTCATCTTTTCCCAAACCTCTCATGCCTCTTTATTTCTCCCCCTTTCAGCCTCATATTTTACAGAAAAAAATTTGATATAATTTGCTTTTAGCTCCCTCTTCTCCCCTCACTCATGTTTTCTGCTACTATCTTCTTCACCCTTGTCTCACATGGTGACATGGTCTTGCTCCTTACCATGTCTAGTCCATTTACCTACTCAAACAATCCCATTCTTTCCTGACTATTCCAACAGATTTTGCTCCTTTATCTTCTCATTATAGCACATATTTTTTATCTATCCCTATCTCCTGACTCATTTCCTACTGCTGATAAACAAGTGAATGTCTGGCTCACCCTAAAACAAACCAAAAAAACCCCTCACTTGATCTTTCCATCCCCACTAACTATTGTCTTGTATTTCTGCTGCCCTTTGTAACTAAACTCCTTTAAAAGGCTGTCTATAATAGATGTCTTTATTTTGTCTCCTCTCATTCTCTTCTTAACCCTTTAAGATTTGACTTCCAACCTTATCATTCCACTGAAACTGCTCTCTCCAAAGTTAACAATGATCCCTTAGTTACCAAATCCAAAAGCCTTTCTCAATCTTCATTTTCTTCTACCTCTCTGCAGCCTTGGACACTATTAATCATGTTCTTCTTGAACTTCTCTTCTCTCCGGGTTTTTGAGACAACATTCTCTGCTGGTTTCTTACCTATAGGACTACTCCTCAGTTTCCTTTGTTCCATCCTCATCCAGATTACTTCCTCTAGGATTTTGTTAAGGGCTCTCATGTTTTCTCCTTCTGTACTACCTCAGTTGGTAATCTCATCTGCTCCCATGAATTTAATTGCCATTTCTATACTGATGATTATCAAATCTGCTTATCCTGCCTCAATCTTTCTGAAGACCTCAAATCACACATCTCCAACTACCTTCACTATTATGGTAAAAGCTAACACCATCCTCTTAGTCTCTCAGGTCTGAAACCCAGGAATCATCCCCACTATTTCCACTCCGTATCCAAATCATTGCTAAGGCTTATAGATTAGACCTTTGCAACATCACTTAAATAAACCCCCTCTCCTCTGAGTGCCAGTGGGGCCTCATCACCTCATGTCTAGAATATCAGTACATCCTACCAATAGTTCTGCCCCCCCCCCCAACAAACTGTAGTGATTTCTTATCACCTTTAGGATCAAATGCAAAATCTTCTGCTTGACATTGAAAATCCTATCTCCTTCTCCTACCTTTCCGGTCATCTCAGACTTTACTCCCCACCATAAAGTCTTCTGTTCAGTGACACTGGTCTTCTTCTGTTCTGTGAATAACACACTTTATCTCTCAACTCTGGGCTATTCATCTTTCATAACTGGAATGTTCTACCTCCTTATCTCTACTTCTTGGAATCTTTGGCTTCTTTCAAGTCCTAAATAAAATCCCATCTTCTAGAGAAAGTCTTTCCTAACCTCCCCCCTTAATTCTAATGCCTTCTCTCCATTAATAACTTCCCATTTATCATATATATGTATATAATTGATAGAGCTGAGAATTATTGAGTATTAAAAATCGAGTCAATCTGCATGGTGCTGAGATTTGGATGAGTAGCTTACCCTGGGGAAAACATGATGTTCCATGGAATGGAAATCAAGCAGAGTATGTTTTTGTCTTTTTGTAGTCCTAGCCTTTTGCACAGTGCCTGACACATAGTAAGTTCTTCATAAATGTTTATTAATTGATTAACATAGTGCTTCTTTATTATAGTGCATTGCTTTTCCTTTAGCATATTAAAAATAAATTCATTTTACAGGGAGTTGAAGTAGTTTAACATTTTTTTTATATTTAAATGTCTTATTTTTAAATGTTTTATTTGATGGTATTAGCATTATGAGACAAAACGTCTTTCAATTTTAAGTTTCATGATGTTTTTGTCATCACAGCTATATTGAGATATGCCATAGATTCACAGTAGACCAAATATTATCTGATCATGGCAGAACATAGTAACTCTATCCACCTCCCTTGTTCTTGACACTGGACCTCACTTAATACTATCTAAAA
Organism: Notamacropus eugenii; assembly: GCF_028372415.1. NCBI lineage: Eukaryota > Metazoa > Chordata > Mammalia > Diprotodontia > Macropodidae > Notamacropus > Notamacropus eugenii. Next base: position 283,226,717 of record NC_092875.1, on the reverse strand, counting down.
ACATAATCTCAAGTTTTATAACTAAATTAGAAATCATTAATTCAAACTCCCTCATCAAACATTCTGCTATGATAAAGAACTCAGGAAAACAGGCTTGAAAAAAGACCAAAGTCAACAGCATATTGGTAGTCACAGTATGTGTTGTTCACCTTTTCAACTATCTTCCCTGCCCCCATTGAACCCGTAAAAGCCACATCATTTTATGTAAAATTGATTTCTGTGCTTTTTTTGGTCAGTTTTAAATGAGATCTTCTAATCTGGAAAGTTAATAGTTTTCCCCCAAAAAAATTTTTCATAGATTCCTTCAGTGGTGTTGTTTTCTGAATAGAACATGTTTTAAACATATTTGCATTTCCTAGACCAAATGCTTGGCATAAATAGTTCTGAACTGAACCTACTCTCTTGAAATAACAAGCAGCCAAGTTTGCAAAAATGTCTGAAAACTGGAAAAGTTCTGACAGGATTATCAACTTTGGGAATCAATTGAAACAGACTTTTAAAAACAGGATCATTTGCTTGCTTAGTGAAAGTTTAAAACTCAAACGTTTGTATGTGTGGTAGGTATATACATCGTAGAATCCAAAGAGTCAGCATGGTGTAGTATAAAGAATATGGACCTGGAAACCAGAGAGTCCTGGATTCTAGTCAGAGATGTGCTGGGTAAATGTTTTACAAAACAAAAAACCAAGCCTTCATTTATATCATTTGCTATTTTCTGAGGTCAAGAAAAGAAAGACATCAGTCTGGGAGGGAAACATACTATTGATAATCACTCTAAAGCTAAGAGGGTTCAGAAGAGCCCTTAGGCAAGGGCCCATTGACATCCCAGCTTCAGAGTGCAGTAGGTTTAAAGTTTTGAGAAAGGACAGGACAGAAAAGGGAATGGAAGGGCAGGGGAGGGGAGGGGAGGGGAGGGGAGGGGAGGGGAGGGGAGGGGAGGGGAGGGGAGGGGAGGGCAGGGCAGGGGAGGGGAGGGGAGGGGAGGGCAGGGCAGGGGAGGGGAGGGGAGGAAAGGAACTTCTTAAACAGGCCTATTCAATGAATGGGCATTACCTCACCCTAGGTGAGTACCTGCAAAGATCTTGGCCTAAAAGGCCCAAGGTTTCCCAGTGCATCCTGGGTCATCTCCAGTCATCCTGATGAATACCTGATGGTCCCTAGATTCAGATGGCTGTGGAGGAGAAGTGAGGCTAGTGACCTGCCCAGCCCTCCCTCACTTACAACAAAATCAAGTACAAGTCATGTCATCATTTCTCTAATGGTATGGTCTTCTTTGGAAACAAAGGAGGAACACAATTTTCTGAGGTGTAAATGCTCACACTGAAAATTTAATAATCCGTTTTTTTTAGCTTTTACAAGTTGGTTCTGGTGCACCACTAATTCTAATGCAAGCTCTTCTGAGTTATTTGACATTTGGCAAGCAATTCAAGAAACATTTATTAAGCATTTACATTATGAAAAATATAGTTCTCAGAGAGTGTGGGGAAAAAAATCCCAGCTTCGTCACAACTAACTATGTGACTTTAGTTAGTTTATTTAATTTAGATTTGAGTTAGACTGTTTGATTTCTAAGGGCCCTTCTAGATTTAAATCTATAATTTAGTGATTTTTCAGCTTCCTTCCACCTTTAAATTGATAATTCTATTATCTATGACCATCGTTATTCTCAAAGATTTTATAACCTAATTAAAGGTTTAAGGTTGGGGAAACGAAGTATGCAAATACAAGATAAAGGCAATAATAGTGTATAAATATGTAGTATGGACATCAACCTCTCTCAGTTTCCTCATCTGTTGAATATAGAGGTTGGAATAAAAATTATGTTCCTTCCTTGGACTAATATGTTATCATTTTGTATTTGTACTCCTAGAGATGGTCTAAATAGGCATCTTTTGTGTTTTATTTAGAGAACAAATATAGACACTTCTCTTATGTTTCTTCCCTAATGTTTGATTGCTGGTCAGATCATCAATTTCGTTGCTGATGTATTGGCTAGAATGACCTGTGTTTATCTGTGTTCACTGCCACTGATATGACGTACAGTAGAAAAGGACACTGTACTCAGTTTTCTGTTCCTCACTTTCTGGTGAGATGGGTATTAGAGACTAAGCATCCTAGGCCCTGGATTATCCTAACACAGACTTTCCTTTCTTTTCAGAGGTATTCAACAGTAATATAATCTTCATTTATAAGATCATGTAGGTATGGATGCAGAAAGGTGCCAGATGGGGCATGTCCCAGCAAAATTCTCCCAAACACAAATTAGTCTCTGATTCTAATTGTAGCCTTTACTACTTGCTGTTGATCTTTTTAGAGGTTCTAAAGTTCCCAATCAGGGAAAGTGAGGGTCTCACATTAAGCTTTGCCACACATAGATATTAAATGATGACTGATGGATCCAAGGGCTAATAATCAATATTGTGCAAGAAGAATAGATTCATTCAACTGCCTTGCATTTTTTTTTTGAAAATAGGCCAAAAAATTGTTTGGAGGTTGTGATAGTGTTATTACTTCTCTGACTTCCTCACAGTGCCTTGCATTCTTTTTCTGGACAATAGTGAGGAAAATGTGGGTTGGAGGTCATGGGATTCAACTTAAGGAAATATAGATGTTAAAGTCACTTTTACCTGCGTTCTAATTTTTTCTGACTTTCCCACTGGCAAATTAGACCTGCCTAAACTTGGGATTTCTTATTAAAGGCTTTGAGGAAATAGTATATTCACCTGGCATATTCACAGGTCAGGAGTTTCATTAATGTGGGAGCTTAAGTGACAGTTAATCTGCATCCATAATATATTCACTCCAAGATACATGGGTTTTATTCCTTGAGATACCTTTTAACAGAATGCTTTAGAAGCATGCAAATAGCCAATTATCTTTACCTAGAAGGCCGTTAAAAGGCTACCTGCATCAGGGACAGGCAACAGTTGCTGTGCCAAGTTTTGAGGTTGGCAGCTTACTCAGAGTGCCAGTGTTAAAGCTTGGATGAAGCATATATGCAATTAAGGTCATTTCTCAGGTCTCAAATGTCTTTTTTCCTTGGGAAAAATGCCCCTCTTTTTAGATGCAAAACTTTGGAATGGAGTTCAATTATACATTATTGTGTGTTTTATAGTTGCAACTATATAAACTCAAATTGATTTGAGAGGGGACAGAATCGATTTTTTGTTAAAATATCTGTCTCTGTCTTTCACTCACCCTTTGTCTCTGCCTCTCTTACTTTCTCTGTCTCTCTTTATCTCTGTCTCTGTTTCTCTATATTTCTGTGTAGGTCTCCTTTTTTTTTCTCTTTTCACCTTTTAGACTTGTGTAGATATGTCCCAAAACTTCCAGCTACTGGGGAAAGGTTTCATTATTTGATAAAGCTTGCTGAAAATCTATAAAGCACATTGGCAGAAATAAGGTTTAGACCAATAACTCACTCCAAAAAAGGAAAAGTATCTCCAAATGAATAGATGACAAACATAAAAAGTCATATCATAAATAAACTAATGGAATAAGGAAGACATTTTGTTCAGATCTGCTGATAGGAGAAAAGTTTAAGAGTAAACAAGAGTTAGAGAAGATCACAAAAGATAAATGGCCATTTTTGATTACAAAAAGTTTTTACATAAGGTCAATGAAGCTAAAATTAGAAGGGAAATAGTTAACTGAGAAAATATTTGCCTCAATTTTCTGTGATAAAGATTTCATTTCCAAAATACATAAGAATTTGATTCAAATGAATAAGAATATAAGACATTACCTAATTAATAAATGGCCAACTCACATAGATATTCTCATAAGAAGAATCTAAGCTTTTGATAGTCATATAAAAAATTCTCCAAATCATTAAAAATTAGAGAAATGAAAGTTAAGGCAACTCAGAGGTTATAAGTTACAGACATAAGATTAGCAAAGACGAAAAAAAGGAAAATGAAAATGTTAGCAGGGCTATGGAAAGCAGGATGTTAATTCAGTTTTAGTGTTAACTGTGAATCAATACACCCATTCTGGAGAGTAATTTATAACTATGCCCCCAAAGTTACTAAACTTTGATTCAGCAATCCATTTCTCAGGTCTACACCCCCAAAGAGGTCAAAGAAAGTAGAAAAAGAGCAGTAAGTATAGAAATACTTTATAGCTACTCATCATCATCATTTTTTCTTCTCCTTTTTATTTTTTTTAACCACAGAGAAGCAGAATCTAAAGGGATGAGGGAATGACTAAACAAATAATCAGAAATAACGAAAGGGATTTTTTCAGATAAACCTCAGCAGTCTTATATGAACTTATATGGAATGAAGTGAGCAGAATTGAAAGGAAAGATCATGTACTATCAGCACTATGAAGACAACTATAAAAAGTTAATAACTCTAATCAATGCAAATATCAATGTAAATTTCAGTGTACTATGCTACTTTCTGACAAAGTAAGTGAACTCAATACATAACATGAACCTAATAAATTTATATTGAATAAAATGAATTGAAACATACCTTTTTGGATATAGCCAATGTGGGAATTCATTTTCCTTGACTATACACGTTTCAAGGGTTTTGTTTTTGTTTTCTTTTAATTTGGGGATAGTGTGGTAATAAGAGAAAATAGATACTAGTTCTTTTTTTAATGCTTCAATCTGTATTCAGGCAATATCAGTTCTTTCTCTGGAGACGGATAGCATTTTTTGTTATAAGTCCAGAGTTCTCTTGGATCATTGTATTGATGAGAATAGCTAAGTCACAGCTGGATCATCTTATAATGTTGCTATTACTTTGTACGCAGTACACTTCACTTTGAATCAGCTCATGTAAGTCTTTCCATGTTTTTCTGAGAGCATCCTGGTCAGAATGATGATAGCATTATCTGATAGCAGCATAGTTTTCCATCACAATCGTATACCACAATTTGTTCAGCCATTCCCCAACTGATGAGCATCCCCTCAATTTCCAACTTCTATAAATATTTTTGTATGTCTATGTCCTTTTCGTTTTTCATTTCTCTTTTGGGATACAGATCTAGTAGTGATATTGCTGTGCCAAAAGGTATGCATAATATGTGTGTTTCTTTTAGACATGGTCAATGTGGAAATTTGGTTACCTTGACAATATATGTTTGTAAAAAGCTTTTATTTTTATTTCATTTTCAATTGAAAGGAATGGGTGGAGAGATAAGTAATTTTTGTTCATTTAAAAAAATTAAAAAGAGGAAGAAAATAGTGTTTGCAAAATATTGACCAGTGAACTTGACTTCAATTCTAGGAAAATTCTAGAAGAGATAATAGAAATGGTCGGTGAATGTGTAGAAGTGGAAACAATGATGACAAATACCCAGAATGGTTTTCAGCAAGAATGGATTGTATCATACTAACCTTATTTTCTTAAAAAACAAACAATGAAAACAGGATTACTAAGCTAGTGCATGACCAGAATTCTATAGGTAGATTTTATTAGAGTTTTTCATAATGTATCTTACACTATTCTTATGGAGAAAATTGATACAGTTAGGCAATCATGAAAAAGATTTAAACTTTTATTCTATGTAACAACGATTTAAATGGAAAGATCTTTCCCATTCATTTACAGGCCCATGTGACCTGCTTAAATCACCTGGAAGCTTAAGTCCCACGCGGAGGGAGAAGCTTACTGGATTGGTAGATCAGGAAAGGTAGAGCAGAACTGGGAGGAAGTTAGTGAGAGCTGTCAGAGTGGAGAAGAGAGGACACAGGCCATCAGGTACAGCAAGGCTCATGAGTGTTTGCTCGTGGGAAAGCCCTGGCACAGTGAGGGGGAGTGATGCGGAGGGGAGGAAGGGAAGGCTTGGGAATGCCTTTGTCCCCAGCAGTGTTAATATGTACTGACTTTTTGTCTACTATGACAGATTTGGCTTTCTGGTGTCTGAATAAATGTTTTTCTTTTGCCCTCTATATGGAGAGTCTTTTATACTTTACAATTGAGAATTCCCCAGCATATTCATAGCCATCTTCAGTGCCGTGAATATTGCCTAGGTAATACATTCTACTGAAGCTTAGTAAGATTCAGCAATGTAATATGGTAGCCAGAAGAGTTAATGTGATCTTGGGCTCCATTAAGAGAGGTGTGCCTTCCAGAAATAAGAAGGTCATAATACCTCTGTACCTTGACATTTTTAGTATATGTCTGAAGCGTCTTCCATTATAGGCAACATAATTTAGAAGAAAATTGATAAGTTGGAGAGCATCCAAAAGCTGACAACTGAGATGGTGAAGGGCCTTGAAACCATGCCATATAAAGATGAGTTAAAGGAACCAGAAATGATTGCTCTGGAGAAGAGTAAACTAAGGTCAGACATAAGAGTTGTGTTGAAGTGTTTGTAAGTATGTCATATAAAAAGAGGATTAAAATTGTTCTGTTTGTTTCCAGAGGGAAGAATCAACAATAGGCAACAGTTTCAAAGTCAAATTTAGGCTGAATGGCAAGAAACGCTTCCTTGCTATTTGAGCTATCTAAATATGGAACATACTTCTTTGGGAGGTGGTGGGATTCCCCTTCTTTGAAAATTTTCATGCAGAATTTTGCATTTCATGCAGAAGCTAGTTGGTGATTTATTGGATATCTTATATTCGTATAGGGGTTGGATTAGGTAGTCTCTGATGTCCCTCCCAACTTTCAAATTCTGTGATTCTAAATGATCATCAATTTCCAGTTCTAAAGACAATGGAATGAAGGTTGTTTACAACTGATCTGTAAAAAAAAATTATTCCAGGAAAATTCTCCAAGAATTAATAAATACACAAATGTTGTTTGTTCTTCATTTCCAAAGAGGACTAATGATATTACAGAATGATGTCTTGACTTATGCATGAATTGCATTTAAATGAGATAGAGTAGCACAAAGTTGTCAGTTTCACTTTTTCTTCCACATTAATAGTTCAATAGAAATACAAATCAGGATAAGTGACAATGACCGAAAATACAGTGGATGACCTTGGCATCTTTGATGTCTGATCTAGCTCTAAGTACTCCACAGCAACTGTATCAGTTACCTTAATGGAAGTTGGAATACGTTGTTCTTACCCACCCATTTCACTGGGTGAAGTCTCCACATGCTTGGAGTAGACATCTTCCAAACTCACCGATAGGTTAGAATCCTGTTACTTACCCACAACCTCTTTAAGCATGTTTGCCAAAATGGTTTTACTGTGGTATGGCCACTGTGCATGCTACAGCTTCTTGAAGGCCCAGGTGAGAGCTACATGAAAGGAGAGTTTAGCATTCATCTTGATAAGGATAGAAGAGGTTCTAGCAGCCTTTACAATACATATGTGATGAAGATATTGCCGTCTACTCTGTGACATCTAACCAAAGACATAAGACAAATTCAAAGCACTATAGATATCTCATTAATTTAGTCAGCAGCAAAATAGTACTAACATTTTACAAATGGAATTTTACTATTTAATGTAGATGCAAATAATTTCAAATAGAGAGGTCCTAAAACTGAACCAATAGAGTCAAAATTATACCTTTTTAAAAATTGGAATGTGTTTTCCTTTGCTCTGCTTAATATTGTGTTAATCTCTTTGTGGTAACTGAATTAAAGAAATCATTTGATTATAAATTAATATCATATTTCTCATAAAATCACCAGTATTACATGGAAATGGTGCTTAGTTTTCTAGTCTTAAAAACTATGCACTCCTGAACCATGTTTATTATACTTCTCAAACAAGTAGCAAAGCAAATTATATGGTGACTTGAGGGAAGGGCATATCTGGGAGAAGGAAATTAGAAACACCTCTTAAAACATTTCACAAAACTTTGAATGCTGTCAGAAACATTAAGCATCCCATATTTGTGGAAGTGGGTTCAGTCCTGCTCTTTTTCTAAGGTCATAAATCTGGATGGCATCATGACCAGGGAGCCTGCTGCATTGACTTCAGTTTCATTCAGTATGGTCTGTCCCAACATACATTGTAAATGACGAGTCAGTTTGAGGATTGACCTAGGGGTATATGTTGTCATTAGATAAGTCCAGAAATCTAGTTTTAGAACATTGTAAAATCACTCCAGGATTCACTATTTATCTTTAGGATTCTTTGACATAAACTCTATGAGTTTATTGGGGAACTGAGTGAATCATTTTGTGGAATTCTATGTCTCTTGCAGGGTTGGAGCCAACATGACTTCTAGAAGTCAATGGGGGAATACATTGGAAATTTCCAAACACTTCATTCATTTAACTATGTGACATTTATTTTTGTATGATCTTAGGGAACATAATTTAATGACAACCTCTTATGTACTTACCATCCAACTACTGTGCCTAGGAATAAAAACAGTATTAATATGAAAAGAGAAAAAAGAAAATGGTTCTTATTCATAGGACTTGAATTCTACTTTTTGGGGGACTAGGAGGCAGTATAATCCAATGTGTACCTTATGAGAAGAAGTTAAGTTGAGGTAGGAGAAAGTACTAAAATTGGAAGGGAAATAAGAAAGGCTTCACTGAAGAAGTGAACCCTCAACTGAGCCTTAAGGAGAGCTAATAATTCTGAGAGGGCAGGAATTAATGGAGAATGATTATCAGACATGAAGGAATGACTGCAAATGTAAAGAGGTGGGAGAGGGTGTGACCAGTTTGAGGGACAACTAGTTGTTCAGCTTTTTTGGAACAGTGTGTGTAAAGGGGACTTATTTTCCCATGCCGCATGTTCTTCTCTAGTCCTATCCACCCTCGTTCATTTTCCTGCAAGTAAAATTTCAAGAAGTGGTTTTGGATTCTTTCCCTTCTGTGCTTCACCTTTATCCCTACTTCTTACTTCCCTTTATCCCAAGTACCCAAGTTTTGGTTATAGTCCTGTCTGGTGAAGGATTCATATACCAGAATTGTACAGATTCCTTTTCATCTCTAACTACCATAGGATATTTGGCTATAAGAACTGAGAACTTTTATTTATTTTTATTTATTTTATTTTCCTCCAGTCACACATGAAAACAATTTTAACATCCACTTTTTAAAACTTTGAGTTTCAAATTTTCTCCCTTCCTCCTTTCACCCCTTCCTCCCCTGCCAACTCCCTGGATTGAGCAGGCAAGCAATTTGATATAGGTTGTATTTGCACAGTCCTGCAAATCACTTCCATAATAGTCATGTTGTGAAAGACTAACTATATTTCCCTTCATCCTATCCCTTCCCCATTTATTCTATTCTCTATCGCCTTTCAACCTGCTCCTCCTCAAAGTGTTTTGCTTTTGACTACCCAATCACCCAATCTACTCTCCCTTCTATTACTCTCCTCTTCTCTTATTCTCTGCCCTCCTACTTTCCTGTAGGGTAAGGTAGATTTCTATACCTTATTAAGTGTGCAAGTTATTCCCTCTTTGAGTCAATTCCAATGAGAGTAAGCTTCATTGACTCCCTCTAACCTCACCTTTCTTCATCACCACTGTAAAAACTCTTTCTTGTCTTTTTTATGTGAGATGATTTACTTCACTCTACCTCTCCCTTTTCTTTCTCCTAGTACATTCCTCTCTCACCCCTTCATTTTATTTTTTAGATTCCATTACCATCCTTTCATATTCAGCTCGCATCTGTGCCCTCAGTCTACATATAGTCCTTCTACCTATCCTATTAATGAGAAAAGTCTTATAAGCTACCAATATCATTTTTTCATGCAAGAATGTAAAAGTTTAACTTTAATAAGTCCCTTATGATTTCTCTCTCCTGTTTAGCTTTTCATGTTTCTATTGAGTCTTGTATTTGAAAGTCAAATTTTCTATTTAGCTCTGATCTTTTCTCAAGGATGATTGAAATTCCTCCATCTCATTGAATATCCATTTTTCCCCCAGAAGGATTATTATATTCAGCTTTTCTGGGTAGTTGATTCTTGGTTTTAATACTAGCTCCTCTGTCCTCTGGTATATCATATTCTATGCCTTCTGATCCCTTAATTTTGAAGCTGCTAAATCTTGTGTTACCCTGAATGTGGCTTCATGATACTTGAATTGTTTCTTTCAAGATGCTGGCAACATTTTCTCCTTGACCTGGAGAAACTCTGGAATTTGGCTATAATATTCCTGGCAGTTTTCATTTGGGGATTTTATTCAGGAGGTGATGGGTGGATTCTTTCAATTTCTAGTTTACCCTCTAGTTCATAATATTATGGCAGTTTTCTTTGATAATTTCTTGAATGATAACATCTACACTCTTTTGTTTTGATCTTGGTTTTCAGTCCAATGTTTTTTTGGAGGGAGGAAGGCAAGGCTACTGAGGTTAAGTGACTTGCTCAAGGTCACATACCTAGTAAGTGTTCAAGTATTTGAGGCTGGATTTGAACTCAGGTCCTCCTGACTCCAGGACCAGTGCTCTATTCACTGTGCCACTTAGCTGCCCCAAGTCCAATAATTTTAAAATTATCTCTCCTGGATCTATCTTCCAGGTCAGTTGTTTTTCCACTGAGATATTTTATATTGTCTTCTATTTTTTTTTTCATTTTATTAGTTTTCTTTTGTGATTTCTTGATTTTTCATAAAGTCATTAGTTTCCATTTGCTCCATTCTAATTTTTAAGGAATTATTTTCATCACTGAGCTTTTGCACCTCCTTTTCCATTTGATCACTTCTGCTTTTTAAGGTATTCTTCTCCTCACTGGCTTTTTGAACCTTTTTTGGACCTCATTTGACCTAGTCTATTTTTTAAGGTATTATTTTCTTCAGTATATTTTTGGGTCTCCTTTACCAAGCTGTTGACTTGTTTTTCATGAGTTTCTTGAATCACTCTCATTTCTTTTTCCCAATGTTTCCTCCATTTTCCTTACTTGATTTTCAAAATAGTTTTTGAGCTCTTCTATGACCTGTGACCAATTCATAGTTTTCTTGGAGGTTTTGGATGAAAGAGCTTTAATTGTGTCATCTTCTTCTGAGAGTGTGTTTTGATCTTCCTTGTCACCAAAGTAAATTTCTATAGTTAGAGTGTTTCCCCCATAGTTTGCTCATTTTCCTAGACTGTTACTTGACTTTTTAACTCTATGTTAAGGTAAGGCTCTGCTTCCAGTGTGGAGGACTAACTGTCCCAAGCTTCAGGAATTTTATACAGCTGTTTTAGAGATAATTCTATGGACCTGTAAGTTCTCAGTTCTTCCAAGGTGGTATGATCTAAGGAGAGGTGTTTACTACTCTCATGACCTGTGTTCTGGTCTGTGAGCAACCACAAGCACTAGGGTCCTCTCTACACTGCTGCCACAAACTCTGCTATGCTAGTGCTCCTATCTGCTCATGACTACCACCCAGGACTGCAACTCAGATTCAAGTATGGGTAAAACAACAGAGTCCTGCCCCAGTTCTAGCAAAAAGACTCCTGTAATCTCTTTCTGATAAGCTGTTCAATTCCTGTACCATCTATGGGCTGAGAGCTCTGGAAGCTGCTGTTACCACTGCCAATTCAATTACTCCCAAGGCCTGCTCCTGGTTTGCTGAGGTTGGGGCTATGCTGGAGCTTAGGGGCTGCATTAGACTATGCTCCTCTATTACTCGGTTCCAACAATCCTTTCCTGCTGACCTTCTAAATTGCCTTTGGTATCTGTAGACTGATAAGCATTCTGGAAACCACCACTGCTTCCAGTGCTTCAATCACTCAAGGCCTGCTCCAAATTTGCTGGGGCCCAGTCTACACAGGGTATGCAGCCTGTCATGAACTGTCCTCTCTCACAATGGTATAATGGATCTTTCCTGCTGATCTTCCAGGTCTTGGGCTGGAAATTTGTTTCACTCTGTCTTTTTTGTGGGTTCTACTATTCTAGACTTTGTTTAGAGTCATTTTTTACAGGTATTTGGACAGGTCTGGGGGGGGGGGGGAAGATCAGGTGAGTCCCTGCTTTTACTCTGCCATCTTTGCTCTGCCCCAATCAGGACAGAGAAGACATAAACAACTTTACCTCTTGGGGATCATTAACATGTTCATAGTTCAGCTATCAGTCAATTAATGCTTACTCCCTATGTTTCATATGATCAGTATTTCCTTTACAATCCCTACCTGGGATAAGTAATGTGACCCTAAATTATAACAGCATTTATATAGCCCTTTAAGTTTTACAAAGTACACTACATATGTACAAGAGGTAGGTGCTATTATTATCATTATTTTATACATGAGTAAACTGAAACTTACAGAAGTTAAAGTGACTTTCCCAGGGTCACACAGTTAGTAAATATCTGAGTCCTTTCTGACACTGTCTGATGCTCTATCCACCTCACCATGCCACCTACATAAAAATTTAATACAGTGCATTTTAATTCTGAATGCAATATGCCACTCAAACTAGGAAATGGGATTGTTTGCTTACCATATTACATCAAAGAAAACTAAATCTATGATAAAAATATTACTAATAAAATCTACCTTTGGATGCTGGGAGATATTGGTAGCTCTTAAGATAAAGGTTATCTACAACTCAATCTTTCACTTGAATCTATGGAGAACATTTCTTTGTAATGACTGTCCACATAGTATCACAATCAATGCTTGTTGCTATGTTAGGTAAATTTTCTTCTGGTATAAGAACAAGTTGGTTAGCTCTACTACCTTCTAATACAGAGCTGGATTCATTTCAGTATTGCTAATTTGCTGATTGTATTTTTCTACTGAGGATATGCTCCAGGATTTTTCAAGCATGATGTTTAATTTGTAGATGTGGACATGTTGTTGCTATTTTCTCAGACCCTTCTATTACTTCTCTTTTGAATGTTTGCTCTTATAATGCACAATAGCAAACTTAAGACTTACCTAAGTAAAAATTAACATTTCCTCACCTAGCCTGACAATGTTGAATGGAATCAGAAGAATTTGAATCCAAGCTATGATACTGACTAGTCATGTGAAAGTGAGCAAGTCAGTTTCTTATTTGTAAAAGTCAGTCCTGGGACTTGGAAGAGAAGACATGTGTCTGATTCTCTTAGCATTTGGAGAGTGACTAGGGATTGTGAGGAATAGTGCACTGGATCTGGAGTCAAGAAGACCTGACTTCAAATTTTGCCTCAGACACTTACTAGATATATTACCCTTGGCAAGAAATGTATCATCCTCAGTTCCTTCATCTGAAAAATGAGAATAATGATCCATTATATAGAGTTATCATAAAGATTAAATTAGAAAGTGTGGAAAGTGTTTTGCAAACTTTTAAATACTGTATTAATGGTAGGTACTATAATTACTACTTAGTAGTTGTATGGTACTGGATAATTTGTTTAATCTTGCTGAACCTCAGTTCCAAAATGGAAATAATGATAGCAGACTGTGTTCCTCGCATAATTATTGCAGCTTGGAAAATGGTTGGCACACCTTCAAAAGCTATGTATATTGGAAGGGTTAAATATGTACCTAAAAGGGAAGCGGTGAGGAAGACCCATTGTAAAATGGAATATGTTGTAAATGTTAGTCATTACTGTTATTTTCAAAGAAATTGGTGACTTCGACAGTGGTTCCTAAATTTTATCTATTTGGCTTTTCTCACGCACCCTAATTTCAGAATTTTATATTTAGCAGACTTATAACTGAATGGTAATTTGTGGTCCTCTTTTTATTATTAATAAAAATGATAGCTAACATTTCTCTAGTGGTTTAAGGTCAAGTCATTTTACATATATTATCTCATTCGATTCTCACAACAACCCTGCTAGGGGGGTCCTGTTTTACAGATCTCTGTTTTACAGATGATGAAATTGTGGCTGAGAGTCATAGGAGTCTTACCTGTCTTGACCTTTGAGAAAGGTTAACCTACTTGGTGAGGGTCACACAGAGAGAATATGTCTATGTCAGGATCTGAACTTAGGATCTCCTCATTTCAGTTCCAGTGTGCTATTCACAATGCCACCTAGTTTAGACTAAATGAATCCATGAAATAAATTTTTCCAAGGTCTCTATGTAGAATGTTGAACAGAAAAATGGGGACGGTTATGTATGGCATTATTGACCTTTTGGAACTTTAAGGGAGCTATGGATTTTAAGGCTCCTCTCATTCAAAAAACTTATTTAAAACTAGCCCTAAGAGTCCAAGTGACTCGTCTAAAACCACACAGCCAGTTAGTGGGGAAGTCAGAACTACATAATCTTAGTGCCCTTTTCACTATTCTTTGAGCTAATACTCAAATACAAGAATTGCTGAAAGCTAATTTAACAGAGATAATGCACTCATATATTAACACCAATCACATTTTTCAGCTGGAACAGAGTTTCCCAAAATAACTGAATATCACTTGCTATTTGAATTTATACTGAGAGAAGTGTTGTAAACTGTAGCACTTTATTAATTTGCAGTGAGTGGTGATAATATATTCTGTTTAAGTGTCTCTTAAAAAAAAGATTATGTCATTTCCTTCAGGTGACCTGATTTTGCTCTCTTCTGAAAAATGACTCATAAGGAAAACTAAAGAAGCTAAGTAGGGTCCCAAGTTTAATGTTGTCTTATTCCTCTTGTAGGTAAGTACTTGCCACATGAAGGTCAAAATATATATGAGTTCAGTTCTTCAAGGATACCTATTCCTGTAAGTACTTGGTAATACGAGAATGGGCTAAGAAAGTTCGTATTCTTTCTCGAAGTGTCCCAGGCAGAAGTGTATATGTTGAGAGATTCTGATTCAATATTAAAAGCTTTTCACCATCCTAGGCTATTTGCTTCTTATTCTGACAAATGTGGTAGGCACATGAATGTCCCTCTTTGCTATGGTTATGCACTTAAGGACCCAGGATCTTTATCATCCAGCAGGAAGAATGAAAAAATAGAAGAGGGTAAACAGCCTTTGGTATACGATCAGAGTTGATTGGCTTTGACGTGTTTGCTTGCAGCATTTTCTGCCCTAAAGTACCTGAGTGACTGTATTCCAGCCTCTTTTCTGTCTTGACTTTTGAGATCTATTGGTTCCCTGAGGCTTCAACTTTCTTCCAACTTCCACACAATGGTCCATATTCTTCTTCTATGTGCATGGCATCTTCAGTACCTAACTAGGTATAACAGGAGCTAATTAAACAGTCTCCATGCTAAGAAAAATCAAATCACAGAATTTTAAACTAACTAAATCTATAAAGCAGAGGAATAATAAGTTTTCTGAATCTAGGGTCTTGAAGTACGTGAACTTGAAGTAAGTGGGATACATGCATACTTAAAAGAGGGATGAAGCATTATGATTAAATAAGCAAAAAAAAAGAGGAAGCCTACAATTTTAGGAACTGATTTCATTAATGAGGTGATTTTCGGACATGATTATTCATATTATAAGAGAAGTGGTTGGGGGAGAGCAGAAAAAGTGAAGTTTAGGGTTGAGAAAATAGTATTTTGTTTCGAAATTTTAGGAATTGATTTCATTAAATGAGGTGATTTTCAGACACGATTATTCATATTTTAAGAGAAATGGTTTGGGGAGAGCAGAAAAAGTGAAGTTTAGGGTTGGGAAATTTGCTTTGAAATAGTTATTTTCAAATATGGTTTAAATTATTTAAAAGTAGAAATAAAACTGCTTTCAGAGGACTTCCAGGAATTGTGTAAACAAAAGAAAAAATGTTGGAAAAATGTCAGAATTCTTTCTTTTATAAATGTTATTTTAGTTTTCAATTAATGAGTGTGTATTTTTTTCTCTCTCTCCTCCCCCTACATTTAAAAAGAAAATAAAGAAGTTCATAGTAAATAACCATAGTCCAGAAAAAGAAATTGCATTGCTGTCTACGTCCAAAAATATACATCCCATTCTCTATCTTGAAGCATTGCCCCTCTGTCACTCTGGTCAGTAGCACAGATTATCAGTATCAGTCTGCTAGAGTCATGATTTGTCATTGCATTATCAACCATTGAATTGCTAATTTATTTATCGACTTATTAAAAGAGAATGGGACCACAGCATGGTCCCTCTGGGTCAGAGGGTAGGCACACTATGGTCATAGGGTCTCCTACAACTACTGGTAAAGCATTAGAATAGGACCGCCATTTAAACAAAAAGAAACAAATCCTGGCATGTATACTTAAGCTGATTTATACATTTCTACCAGAATAGAGGATCTTCAAATAACCAGTATATTGTTGTAATTTTGACTATAATATTTAAAGTAGTTTTTACCTCTACCCTTCCTGAGGTCCTTCTGCTAAATTCTGTCTCACAGTAGAGATGTCAGTGGGGAACCTGAGCTGTGCATTATTTATCCTTTCTCTTACTATTAGCTGTCCCACCTACCTTTCTGGTTATACTGGTGATCTCTATTAGGTCACTCCTTCAATAAAATTCACTTGTACTATGTTTTAGCTACATATGCTCTCGTACCTTTCTATTGTTCTTTTACCATCTCTAGAACAACTGTTTTAAAAAAAAAATCAAAGAAGAGATGGACATTTATTTCACGAAGAATCTTAGGGTCGAGTAGCAGAGCCAAGATGGTGGACATCTTAGTATTGCTTGAGCTCTTCCCTCAAATCCCTCAAAAAACCTATAAAAAATTACTCTAAACAAATTCTAGAGCAGCAAAAGCCAAAAAATGACAAAATGAAGGAAATTTTCAGCCCAAGACAGTCTGGAAGGTTCACAGCAGGGGTCTATCAAACCAGGCTGGGAGCAGGACACAGGTTGGTTGTGGGCTGTGCCAGCATGAATGGAGCTGGAACAGGCTTCAAGGAACTGAATCACTGGCAGCTGCAGTGGTTTCCGGACTTCTCAACTCACAAATGCCAAGGGCAGCTTCAAAGGTCAGTGGGAACCATCTCTCACATGACTGAGGGGGTAGCATGGTCTAGCCCCAGCCCCTTCATGGCCCCAGCCCCAGTGCAGTGGCACCCATGGTCAAAGCAGCAGCTGCTTCTGAAGCTCTCCACTTAACAAAGAGCTGAAAGGTCAAGTAATTGGCTGGGAAAATGTGAAAACAGGGGAAGATAAAAAATATAACCAGAAGACAACAAAGTCAAAGATCTTGCATCCAAAGTCTCCAAGAAAAATATGAATTGGTTTCAGGTCATGGAAGAGCTCAAAAAGGATTTTGAAAATCAAGTAAGAGAAGGAGAGCAAAACTTTGGGATTTGGATACACACACACACACACACACACACACAGAGGGGTGATGGAGAGAGAAAGAAGACACTGTGAGCTGAATATAAAGGGATGATATCTAAAAAATAAAATATAAAATTAAGTGTTAAGAGGAATGTACTGGGAGAAAGAGAATGGGAGAGGTAGAATGTTGTAAATCATCTCACATGTGTGTTCATCCTTCATTGCTGAAGAACACCATGGCATCAGAGAAATAATGACATGACTTGCACTTGACTTTGTCTTGAGTGAGGGAGGGCTGTGCAGGTCACCAGCTTCACTTCTCCTCCAGAGCCATCTGAATCCAGTGACCAGATGTTCATCAGGATGACTAGAGATGACCCAGGATAAGCCAATTGGGGTTAAGTGAGTTGCCCAAGGTCACACAGCTAGTGAATGCCAAGTGTCTGAGGTGAGATTTGAACTCAGATCCTCCTGACTCCTGCTCTGGTGCTCTATCCATTGCACCCCTAGCAGCCTTTAAATCACCCCATATAAAAGAGGAAAGAAAGAGTTTTTGCAATGCAGGGGAAGGGGGAAAGTAAAAGGGAATAAGCGAGTCTTACTTTCATTGGTTTTGGTTTCAGGAGGGAATCACACACACACTCAATTGGGTATGGAGGTTTATCTTACCCTACGGGAAAGCAGCAGGGAAGTGGAGAAGCCAGCGGGGATAATAGAAGGGATGCCAGATTGGGAAAAGGGGTTGTCAGAAACAAACCCTTTTGTAGAGGGGCAGGTCAAAGGAGAGAATAGAATAAATGGACGGCAGAACAGGATAGAGGGAAATATAATTATTCTTTCACTATATGACTGTTATGGAAGTGTTTTTACATGATTACTCATATATAACCTATATCAAATTGCTTGCCTTCTCAATGACGGTGGGTCAGGAAGGAAAAAGGGAGAGAATGTGGAAGTCAAAACTTTAAAAATGAATGTTAAAAATTGTTTTTATATGCAACTAGGATATGCGATACGTAGGCAATGGTGTATAGAAACCTATCTTGTCTTATAGGAAAATAGAAGGGAAGGGGATAATGAGTGGGAATGATAGAAAGGAGGGTAGATTGGAGGAAAAGGTAGTTAGAATAAATGCTGTCCTGGGGTAGGAGAAGGGAGGAGATGGGGAGAAAATTAGAAATTTGAAATTTTGTGGAAGTTAATGTTGAAAACTGAAAATAAATAAATTTAATTACAAATCAAAAAACAAAGTCCCATCAAGTTTTAAAGAAAAAAATCTTAGGGTCATTAAGAACATTGCAATATTTCCCAAAGGCTGTCCAGACTGTTTCCAAACTCCTATTTAGTTTCAGGCCTGGTTCCTCACCGATCTGGAATACCAGATGAGGTAATGTTTGTAAAGCACTATGAAAATCTCAAGTCCTTTATAAGTGCTATTGAGAATCGGCATTAATTAGCCAGTGCTAGGGTTAATATTGATATTATCTATGGTATTGGACATATATGCACAGATCTCTCTCTCTCTCTCTCTCTCTCTCTCTCTCTCAATACACACACACACACACACATACACATATACACACACACATACGATCTTAATTAGATTATATGTAAAAATTCCTAATATAGTCTCTAAAAATAGGCAGTATTTTCCTTTTTCCCCTCTAGGGAATAGATAGGCTAAACTCACTTGGCTGATTTTGGGTCTAATGTTGAAGTCTAAATTTGGTGGAGTTACTGTCATTAGTTGAGAAAAGAATTTGTCATAGAATTTCTTCCTCTTTTTTTTTTCTCTTATTCGTTGTCCTGTTCATAGCTTGTCATTGAATACTACTATTTTTAAGGCTTCTTTACCAACTCAGGTGTTGGAATCCCCAGAAGGACAGTTGATAGTAGTCTAAGGGTACTAAGAGTAAACCTAGGGGAAGACTGTAACTCACAAACCTTCCTCTACCCTAGCATGTTTCCAATTAATAATTTGTCAGTCAAATTTAATTAGCTTTTACAGAAGGTTTTTTACTAAGCAGTAAGAACAGTTAGCACAAAATACCATATTCCTCATCTGCCAGGGATACCCTCTCCCCTCATATATATAAGGTCTCAAACAAAAGTGAACTCAAGCTTACAGTACAGGGCTAGCGAGGCATGGATGTAGAGACCACATACTCCAAAGGGATAACTCATAATTCCTAATTATTAGAAGTCCTTTTCTCCTTTTATTGTGTCCTCATGAAGTTACCCTTAGTAGAGCTCCCAACTGGGGAAGGCAGCCCAGAGAAGTCTCATCGATCCAGGACTTTGTTAAGTATATAGTCAACTCTTCTCTCCAGCAGGAGGGATAATACTCCCTAAAGCTATCTTTTTTCCTCTAGTAACTATCAATCAATGTCATTTTGTCCTCAGTGGATGTACCTGCTGAGTTGCTGACATTGACCACTCATTCTCTTGTGGATAGACACCTCAGCTACCATTCAGAATCCTTCCTGTGAAGTTCCTGTGAACTTTGGATTTCTGGATGTATAAGCTTGCCTGGGGACTTCCATTTTGGAACACATATGTGCTTGAGACCAGAAAAGAATTAGCATCAAAACCTGAGGAACACATGTGCTTTATACCCACCATGGTCCACAGGAAACTTGGGCTATCACCCTTCCTGGCTCTAGCAGTCAGATCAAATCAAATCCAGACAAATCAAGTCAAAAAGCATTTATCAAGCACCTACTCTGTAATGGGCACTGTGTTAAATGCTGGGGATAAAAAGGACTCAACAATTCTGATTCCTCACAGTTAAAAACAAAAGAAAGTGATAAAAAATGGGTCACTGATTTTCTGATTCAGTCATTTCTGACTCAGCAACCTCTAAGTCACCAATTCTTTTAGTAGTTTAGCCAATTGGAAAACTTCATCATGATATAGTGCCAACCCCTCTATTCCATATGGTCAGAAATAGTTTCTCCCTCTTGTTTGAATAACGTATTTTAGATTGGAATGAGGAAGAGAATATCTGCAAACACTTTAAGGACCTATTCACTTAGGTCAATCCACCCTTTTACATTTAAATGATCTAATTCTGATTTATAGTTGCAGAAATCTTCAAAAGGTTCTCAGAAAAGCTTCCTATTGTACTATACTATCTCCCCTCTTTTCTGATACTCCCAATTGACCAAAGAAATGTTTGGGTTGTCAAAGTGAAGGTAATAACAATTACAACAGCCTGCCTACTCTCCTACACTTTTATACCTAATTAACATGCAACACAAGTATAATTATGCATATCATTAGATCTGTGTCAGATCAACTTTGTTTTATTTTATTTTATTATAACAACAAACTCCCTGTGTGCTCTAGGACCAGGGTTCAGAAGGAACCTTAATCAGAGCTACAAAATAAGAGTGCGTGAAGGGAGCAATGGGAAATAAAACTGGAAAATTAGATTGGGGACAGATTGTGGAGGGCTCTGAATGCCAGGTTAAGAAATATATATTTTATCTTGAAGATAGCAGGGTACCAGTGATGATTTTTGAGCAGGGACAAGGCATGATCTTATCCACTTAGACTATTTTGGCAACTGTGTGAAGGGTGTATTAGTGCAGGGGGAGAGAAAAGAGGCTGGGAGACCAATTTTCATAGTTTTGGAAGTTCCAAGCTCTAAATACACTTTAGATTGAATCCAAAGTATGTGAGGGCTTCCTGACACCCTTTATAAGTTTAGTGTATAACTTTGTACTCACAGGATTTTAAGTGTCATATGTTATTTATCGACACTCTTCAACAATATTAGAAAAGCCATGTCAGATAATGATTCCAGAAGCAGCCTGCCCACCAAAAACTTTTGGCCAGCAAATCCCTAAAGGCAATTTTCATCTATGCTATTTCTATTGTTTTCAACTTGAACCAAAATTCTTAGTAAACTGTACTCAGGACTGCATGAGAAATTGACATCTCCATCCCCTTCTCTTACTAGATAATGATTAACAGTCAATCTCTCAAATATCGCCTTCCTGGATTTCAGTTTTGAGGTTTTTCAAAGTTTGTGAGGGAACTGAGAAAGAGCATGGATACACCACAAAAAAGACAGTTTGGGCTGTCAACTGCATGGCTATTTGGGAAACTGCAAGTAGTTAGGGGCTCTGTAACTTGTAGGCTTTTTGATTAAAAATCTCTCCTTTGTATTCCCCTGAGTCATGAGAGATGGTCTCAAGCAAGTATATAAAATGAGAGACAGTCCCTTTCCACATGAACAGTAATGGTACAGCCTCATGCTCAGATGACCAGTGATGACAGTGATGGATTCAGGGTTGCCTAGGAGCAGGATAGGAAAAGACTGCCTCAAGTCAAATGTAATGAATGGTATTATGGAGTGTTAATGGAATAGGGAGAGAAGCCATAGAAACAATCCCCAAGATCGGCCAACTGCAGCTTCTGTAGCTTTTCTCTGATCCCAGTAAGCTCCAGAATGTGTCAGTGTAGCCAATGGGCAAACTTTAAAGGACAAATGACTTGGACAGTTGTTCTGAATATAACTCCCTCAAGTCTTGGCTTATCTGCCAGTCTTTTTCTCAGTGAAATAACTTTCAGTGGAATTTATATGGTGCTCTCAGCTTAGAATAATTTGTTACCTTTATTATTATATTTTCTCCAGAATCAACTTTTTGATTGCTTAAGGATACAACATGTAGTAGGCTCCCCACTTAACAGATGAGGAAACACTAGTTCAGAGAAGTCAGGTGACTTGTCAATAGACACAAAAGAAATTAATCACCAGTGGCTGAATTTGAACCCAGGGCTCTTCCAATTCAAATTCCCTGCATTCCATCAATTACCCCACAGAAACCTCTTTAACAAGTGAACTTTCTTGAGTTTCAGAGTTGGAAAAGACTTCAGTGTTTCCTGGAATACAACATTTCCCTTAACAAGAATCCCTTCTACAACATTGCCAACAGGTAGAGGAAAAATAAAAATGTGGAGCAGACCCTATCCTTAAGGAGCTTACATTTTAATGTTGGAGACAATTTGTATATATGTACATATAAACAAAATATATTGTATGTAGATATGAACTAACACATACTATTTCATTTTGATTCTTATTTAGTCTGCTTACATTCCAAACAGAATTATTTGAAGTGGCCATTGTATAGTTGTTATGCTTTAATAGCTATCTTCAGAAGAGAAAGAAATGACTGTAAGTTAATAGATTCTAATTTGTAAGGGAATTTGGAGATTATCTAGTTTGATCTATACCTAAGCAATGATTAAGTCAGTAAGTATGGTTTTTGTTTTTTAGAATTGTTGAACCAATTCTCATCTCTGCCAATAGTGCATTAATATATATATCTACACATAATGCCTGAAGTAGCTGCTATTTTCCATTTCAGTCATCTTTGCCAATCTAATGGATATGAATTAGAGTCTCAAAATTATTTTATTTGCATTTCTTTAATCATTAATGACTTTATGTATTTCTTCATAATGTTGTTAGTGATACCACTATTAGATGTACATATAGAACATAGTGAAAAAATGGTTATGTGTATATATACATACACAAATATACACACATATATGTGTTTTTTATAATAGCAAAAAATAAAACAGAAAATAAAACAGGTACACAACAATTTTGTTGGGACTGGGCAAATTGTGATTTATGAATATAGTGGCATGCTGTTATCACAACAATAAGAAATCAGGACTAATACAAATATGAGAAATATGGAAAGACTTGTACAAACTGATTCAGAGTGAATTTTGCAGAAATGGGAAAACAATTTACATGATGACAACAATAATGTCAAGAAAATCATCTTTGAAAGAACTGAGAACTCTGATAAATGTAACCAATGATAATGTTTTCAAAGGAATGATGATGAAACATAATTCCCATCTCTTGACTGAGTTTGGTGGCTCAGTGGCTAAAGAGCTAGACCTGGAGTCAGGAAGACTTGAATCCAGCCTCAGACATTTACTAGCTGTGTAACTCTGGACAAGGTACATAAAATGGGTCCACCTGAGTGTTCTTACATGTAATAGGAGAAAAATTATAGCACCTGCCTTCCTGGGATGTTGTAAGGATAATATTGATGGGGTTTAGACTCTGGGAACCTCCTTGAACTCCCCTTGAATCTTCCCACTTAATCTGGCCTTTTATACTTAAGTCTATTGCCCTTAACCTAGCCTGGCCCATCCTTGATTGCTTCCCACCTTAGCCTTCTGTTGTCTGACACCTCCCAATTGCCTCCAGCTGTTTCCCATCCTTGATTACTATCACTAGTTACCCCAATCTTATCAAGATCCTCCTTAGACCCTCCTCCCAGACTACTAGGCTACCTCTAGATCTTTCCCACAGTCATTCTGTATATAAATTCCATCTTGACTCCATGAAGACTCTCTGACTCTAACTGAGATTCTATCTGGTCCACTTGTCAATACAAGATTCAGAAATGGCAAGACTCCTTAAAAGTCAACCCACATGATGACTCTTCAATGAACTTTGTTTTACTTTGTCTGGAAGAAACTTGAGTCAAATTCATGGCAGGACCTGGTGTGTCCATATTTTGGGGTCCCGAGAACCCCAAACCTCATTGTGGTTCCCAGACCTTAACAATATGAGATAACATCTGTAAACCATTTTGCAAACCTTAAAAGCAATATCTAACTGTTAGAGATATTGTTCTTGTTCAGTAGTGTTCAACTTTTAATGACCCTGTGGACCACAATGATGGGGTACTGGCTCTGGGAACCTCCTTGAACTCTCCTTGAATCTTCTTACTTGATCTGGTGTTCACCCAAGGCTTTGAGTCTTATATTATCATTGCTATGCAAACTATGCTTCAGAGAGCTCAACTCCAATGGACTGGTCTCTGCAAAATATATGCTTGCCAAAAAGACTATTTTATGGAGAACTTGCATGGGGCAGGCAATCACATGGTGGCCAGAAGAAATGATACAAGGACACCTCAAGGTCTCTCTTAAGAACTTTGATTGCAACATGGGAGACACTGGCACAGGACCGCTCAGCATGGCGTGCCCACATCAGAAAGGGTGCTGTGTTCTTTGAGCAAAGCAGAAGTGAGAGAGCACAAAGTAAATGCAGAATGCACAAATTTGGGATATCCACCCCAAATATTCACATGGACTATTTGTGCCCAACCTGTGGTAGAGCATTCCAAGCTTGTATTGGTCTGATCAGCCACAGTTGGACACCCTGAAATTTCACTTTATCATAGTGATGTCATTTGAAAGACAACAATCAACCAGCCATCATTGCTATGCCCAATTCTCTGTTACCCTTAACCTAGCCTAACCCTCCATTGTCTGTTATCTCTGGATTGCCTTTTGCTATTTCCCACCCTTGATCTTATCAAACCCTTATTCTCTTGGTTCCTGGCATCAGACCTCTAGTCACCCCAGCCTACTGACCACTCCCATCAAAATTCTCCCTAGATCCACTCTTCCTTAGATAATTTGGCCAACCCTAGCCCACAGACAGTGTTTCTCTATGTAAAATTCATCTCAACCTCCATTAAGGTTCTGCCATTAAGATTCAATCTGGCCCACTTATATTAGCATTACAAATTCTCAGATTCCTTAAGAGTCTAGCAATATGGTGGATCTTTAATAAACCTTATTTTTCTTTTGCTGAAAGAAGGCTTGAGTTGAGTTCATTGGGGCCGGACATCAATAATGCCTATGGGATTTTCTTGGCAAAGATACTGGAGTAGTTTGTCATTTTCTTCTCCAGTGGATTAAGGTAAAGGTTTTCTTTCTTTTCTCCTTCCTTCCTTCCTTCCTTCCTTCCTTCCTTCCTTCCTTCCTTTCTTCCTTCCTTCCTTCCTTCCTTCCTTCCTTCCTTCCTTCCTTCCTTCCTTCCTTCCTTCCTTCCTTTCTCTCTCTCCTCAAAGACCAAACTTTAAACCCATTTCACTCTGGAGCTCATAGATTGCAGCACAATAGGTCCCTGCCCAAGTTCCACTCAATAAGTATATTTTGGACCCTCCTGGCTCAGAGGGAATGTCCATAGAGAAAGTTTCTCTTTTGACCAGCAACCCTGAGGGTTTTCCCCTCCCAGTTTGATTTCTTTTCTTCTAATTAAAGGGGCTATCCTTTGATTCATCTAGGCCATCTCCAGCCATCCTGATGAATATCAGGCCACTGGACTCAGATGGCTCAGGAGAAAAAAGTTGGTGACCTTGCACAGCCCTCCCTCACTCAAATCAAAGTCAATTGCAAGTTATCATCTTGATGTCATGGTCTTCTTCAGGAATGAAGGACAAAAACAACAACAAAAAAACAAAGAGGACTATTCATTAAATGAGCATTATCCATTGCATCCTGGGCCATCTCCAGTTGTCCTGATGGATATCTGGCTACTGGATCCCAAAGGCTCAGGAGGAGAAAACAAGGCTGATGACCTTGCACAGCCCTTCCTCACTCAAATCAAAGTCAACTGCAAGTCATGTCATGATTTCCCTGATGTAATGATATTCTTCAAAAATGAAGGAGAGACACAAGGTAGAGTGAATTAAGGTTAGATAACTTCTCCAGGGTCACAGTTAATAAGCATCTGTGACCCAATTAGAACTCAGGTGTTCCAGACTCTGGGCCAAGGTCTCTGTCCACTGAGTCACCTAGCTGCCTGATTAGACGGATTGGTCAATGGAAAGAAGTGATTAGTAATAGATAATAAAACAAAGGATGATGTAAAAGAAGGAAAAATAGTGATAAGAAAAATAACATGTATGATATATTTTAAAAGTACAAAGACATGAGTAGAGAGTTTAGAAGAAGGCACAGCGAAGTCAGAGTGCTATTATAATCATCCATTTAATATATATTTAAATATATGCAATAGAATTCTATAGTTGAATATATAATTCTTTCTGTATTCCTCTTTGTTTATTAACCACAAAGCTTTAGTGCCAACTATTACACTTATAATTATAATAGCTGTTATATAATTATAACAGTTACTAGCCTGTTACTTGATTATTGAAATACTCATTCTCATCACACCAACCTCTAAAGTATGTTCTGGGGATATGTTTGGACATTTTCTTATTAATAACCAAAATTGCAATGGTTAACATCTTTCTCTGTAACGAAATAGGTAACTCTCATGAGGGATCATTAAATATTCATATTTTATAATTGAGATAAACCACTTTTCCCACAAGCAGTTTCTCTCTTTGTGTATCTCTCTCTGTGTTTCTCTGTCTGTATGTATGTATATATGTGAGTCCATGTGTATGTGTATGTGCACCCCCTAATTTCCTAGGTATAAACATCAAGCATACTGAGTGTACAATTTATTAAGAATGAAATAAATAAATCAAATATAAATGATGATTCACAATGTTTACCTGGGTGAAAGATCACAGAATTATAACTAACTATTACTCCAACTATAGACAACTTCTCACTTGGGAAACAAATGTCCCAGTATTTGGTTTGCTCAGGACAATAATTCTCCTCAATAATTCTCTTAGTCATTTTTGCAAGTCAAAATTTTAAACAATTTTTTCCAGGAAATTTTTTTCTTAATGAGCTTTTCCTCTGCCTTCTCAGGGATTTTCCTTAAATGATCAATATTCCTTGCCTTTTCAAAATTCCTTTTCAAGATTGCAAAGTCCATGTTAAAAAATTATAGTAGTTTCTATAGTTTCTGAAGGGAAAGTTATTAAATCTGGTGTCACATATAAATGTTAATATTTGTCAGTGCTCATTGAGTTTGTAATAAAAATATTTTTTAAAATGTGGATAAATTTAAAGACTTGTAGATAGATTTTTCTTTTAAAATAATTTGTTACTTTCTACATTTTATTCAAATCTAACCTCAAATGCACTAGGCGTGGAGATAAGAAAACTCATCTCCATGAGTTCAAATCTGGTCTCAGACCCTTCCTAGCTGTGTGACGCTGGGCAAGTCACTTAACCCTGTTTGTTATTCCTTAGGAGAAGGAAATGGCAAACCACTCTAGTATCTTTGCCAAGAATATTCAGATGGGGTCATGAAGAGTTGGACACAACTGAAATGACTGAACAAGGAGTTTATTGAGTAATGTTCTTTATTTCTTACAGTTCTATAGTATTCCATTATATCATGTGCCATAATTTGCTTAGCCATTCTCAAACAGTGAGCATCTCTTTTGTTTCTATTTCTGTTACCACAAAAAATACTATTATGCATATTTTGGTTTATCTAGGGACTTTGTTCTTATCACCAATCTATTTGTAGTATAAACCCCAAAATAGAACTCTGTGTGAAATGTCATGGTCATTTTAGTTACTTTATTTGAATAATTCCAAATCTCTTTCTAAAATGATTGCTTTGATTCACAGCTCCACCAACAATGCATCAGCATTCTTATTTTTCCATATCTCCAACAATGCCTCTCCAAAATTGACATTATCAATCCTTTTGTCATCTTTACCAATTTACTGAAATAAAACTTTTAGGCTCTTTTAATTTGCACTTCTCTTATTATCAGTGTTTTGGAACTTTTTTTCTATATGGTTTTTAATAGATTGTAATTCTTCTTTTGAGAACTATTTGTATCCATGTACCACTTTACTACTAAACAATGTATTTTGCTGATATGTAGATATATGGACAGATAGATAGAGATATGTTATTTGTCTATATAGCTTCAATACCAAATTATTATCAGAGATATTTGATTAAAAAAAAGATTTTCCCCTTTTGAACTGTGACCCTTCTTATCCAAAATATATTTAATTTGTGTAGAAGCTTTTTGGATTAACGTTATCAAAATTATCTATTTAATCTTTTGTATTAGCCTCTATAGCTTGTTTAAGAAGAAAGGTACCCACAGCTTTGAAAGGTATATGATCTGTTTTTCTTATGAATTGGTGTTATGATTTGTAGTATTAAGATCATAGATCTGTTTTGAATTTATTATAGCATATGATGTAAACTTGTTGAAGAAGTTGTTTAAATTAGTATTATAGAGAGATGTTCATATACAGCAATGCTAAATACATTACAAATAAAAAGGAATTTTGAAAATAATGTAGATAAATCTACAGTCTTGGAGTTAGCTTGTTTTAAATGGAGGGAGGTGTGATTATAAAGTATTTTGTCTGAAAAAAATCTATTAGTTTTGGTCAAATTTAGTGGTTTGATAGCATGATACAAGATCCCAAATGGTTAACACAATCCTGTGCTTTGTTGAGAGGCATAGCTTCCAGGAATAAGGTGATAGCCACATTACACCACATTTGTCCAGGTCAGATCACATCTGAAATATTGTGTTCAGTTCAGGGCACCAGACTGTAGAAAGAATATTATTAAGACAGAGAAAATTCACAGGTGGATCACCACAATGGTGAAGGGATCTTGATGTCATTCACTATGAGCAGCTATTAAAATGATTAAAAATTTGGAGAAGACTCAGGAGGATATTATATAGTACTCTTCAAACATCTGAAAACTCATCATGTGGCAAAGAGATTGGATTTGTTTCTATTTGGTCTCTGATGACAGAACTAGCAAAATTATGCACGAATTGCAAAAGGGAGCAGATATAGATTCAATGAATGTATGTGTGTGTGTGTGAATTCTAACAATTAGAGCTATCCAAAAGATAAAGAAACTTTCACAAAAATTGAATGATTACCCCCTCATTGGAGATTTTTAAGTAAAAGCTGGATTAATACTTGTCAGGTAATTCTAGGGAAGGATTCTTTTCATAATGTGATTGGCGTTAGATGACCACTGAAGTCCCTTTCAGCTTTAAATCCTGTGGTTGTATGATTATATCTAAAGTACCATGTCCATTTTGATGTTAATGTTGAAAACTACCATAAGAAAAGAGTTTGATTGACTATGTCACTGTGATTGGTATATGTCTTTATTGGTGATGATATGCACATAATATTGTGGATTGTATTTAACTCTGTGTTCATTTTATACATGTGTTAGAGCATAAGCTCCATTAAGGCAGGCACTAGGTCATATCTAAAATTTTATTTCCTATAGGTATAAGCATGGAAGAGTTATTGCAAGGCTAGAGAATGTTTTTAAGAGTGCAATAGAGATGCTGAGGTCTCCAAGCCAAGTCATATAAAAATTGGCTGAAATCTCTTGGGGCATTAAGCTTAGAGTAAAGAAAACTGAGGGAATAGAATATGTATTTTAATATATAAAGGGGTATGGGACACTGACATATTGAGTTCTGGTTGGCAATTTTCTCTTCTGCTCTCACAACCAAAGAATTTGCATCCAGAATTTAGCAGAATATCTGGCACATAATAAGTGCTTAATAAATGCTAGGTGACTGACTCAGTATGCTCACTTGCATCTAGGTCCTAGACACCATCCCTTACTGCTTCCTCAAGGACGTAACTCCAGTAGTCATTCTCCCCCTCTCAACTGTATTCTTCCTCTTGCTTTTTCTCAATATCAGATCACATCTACCCTCCAAAAGCCTCCTCTCCCCTCTGTCATCCCTTTTCTAGCCATAATGTCATCTGTCTCATCCCTATCAATAAGAAGGTTAATGAAGAAGTTATGGGGTGCTATTGCTGTTAGATTCCTCATCATCCATCCTTTTCTTAGCCTCCTGCAAGAACTAAGGACAAGGGCTTTTTAATGCCTATGACTTTGGCCCCAATCCCAACTCCACTATTCCACTGAAACTATATTCTAAAAAGGTGACCAATGACCTCTTAATCACCATTAGGGCATGATATTTTTCAGCTATTTTCTTCCTTGATTTTTCTGCCACTTTTGTCATTGTTGGTTGCTCCCTACAATTCTCTCCTACCTTGCTTTCAGAACATGTTTCACCTCATGATTTTACTCCTACACTATTAACCACTTCTCTTTTTCACTATCTCCTCATCTTCCCATCACCTTAATGTGGATGCTCCTCAGTGCTCATTCTCTCCCTCTCCCTCTCTATCTCTGTCTCTCTCTCTTTCTCTGTCTCTCTCTCTGTGTCTGTCTGTCTTCCTGTCTCTCTCTCTCTCTCTCTCTCTCTCTCTCTCCAGACAAAGATACGTTCTTTCCATTGGGATTCATTTTAATTTCTAATTTTTCAAATATTACCTATATACAAATGCCTTCAAAAACTCTAAACCCAGTCTGCATTTCACATCTCAACCTCAGACCTGTTTCTCCAATTACTTATTAGAATCTCTAATTACTTACAGGACATTTCCACCTTGATTCCCCTTGGGCAGCTTCAAATTCAACATATTCAAACCTGAGCTAGCTTATTATCTCTCCCTCTAAACCTCTGTTTATAGTATCACCCTGACTTGGCTATGCATAGTCTTGGAATATTCCTAATTCTCCCCCTTCCCTCACCTCTCATATTCAATCAGGTATGAAATCTTGTCAATCCCATTTCTATATCTCTCGCATAATTTCCTTCTCTCTGTCCTTCCCTCTTCCACCCTATTAAGGACTCTCATTATTGTTTGCTTATCCTATTACAGTTGCCTCCTCCCCATCCTACCACTGCTACTTTTGTCCTTTGTCTAATCTGTTTTTCATAACAGCAGAGAAAATCATTCTTACACATAGATCAGTTTCTATTACTCGTCTTCTTGAAAACAGTTAGTATACAATTCATGGCATAGTTCATTTAAAATTGAAAACCTACTTCAGATACTTCCCAGCTGCGTGACCCTGGGCAAATGATATAACTTCTCTAAGCTTCCATTTCCTTAGCTGTAAAAGTACCTCCTTTGCACAGTTGTTGAAATGCTCCAATGAGATAAGATATGTACAGTTCTCTTTAAATGTTAAATAACTACATTAAGTCAAAATGTTACCATTTTTTCCTAGAATCAATTAATTAATAAACATTGTCAAGCACCTACTATATTCTAGGTACTGAGCCAAATAATAGATGCAAATTCTTTGGTTGGGATAGGAGAGGAGAAAATTGTCAACCAGAATTTTAAAATATATAATCCTTTTCTTATATTCCTTCACATATTAAAATATGTATTATATTACCTAAGTCTTAAAATAGTTCACATTTACTTTCCTGGTATACCTTCCCCTTTGTTTCCCCACAACCTTTACAAAAAGATTTAGAGCAGTTGTGATGAAGCCTGCTGGTTAGGACAACGAAAATCTAGTTTGTTTTTGACCCACTCTCTAAAGAGGCACTAGGCTTTAAAGGAATATATGACTTCCCTCTTTCTCTCAAAGAATTCTCATAAAATGTGATGTAAATGGAGGTTCAAGAGTGATGATGTCATGTGCTCTGCACACAAGTTCTGAGAGTCTAGAATGGGTAAAGATAAGGGCAGTGTTACTGGCATTTAAATGGTCACTAGATCTTGGCCAGTAGATGCTGCCAACTAGACCCACTCTGGGTAGAAGGGCAGTTTGAGGTCAATGACAAGAGGTTTGTCTGGGTAGATCAGCTGGTACTGACTATCTCAACCAGGAAGATTGATACTGTTGATTTTTTCCTGTGTCTTTCCTGCTTCTCTCCTCACCCTCACTCTGGAAGAGTTTATGTGAAGCCTCAAGCTTACCTTGCTTCTTCTTTAGTGTTTGTGTACATTTCTGTTCAATTAATATTGAAAACTACCATAACAAAAGAGTATGGTTAACTCTATCAGTGTGACTGGTATATGTCTTTATTGGGGATGACATGCATATAATATTGTGGATTATTTTTATCTCTGTGTTCATTTTATACATGTGCTAGGCCATAAGCTCCATTAAGACAAGCACCAGGTCATATCTAAAGTTTTATTTCCTAGTTATAAGCATATTTGATGTTTCTTATTGTATGCTGCATCTTCTATATTTATGTACCTGTACTTAATATTTGTTTGATGAATTAAATAATGGATGAATATAGTGAGTGAATGATATGAGTGAAAAAAGCAAGACGGAAAGAATGAAAAGATTCAAAGAATGAGGACCAAAATGTGGGAATTATAGAGAAGCAGATACTTACTATAAAAATAAATCTCACAATTAGAGCTGCCAAAAATTAGAACAGGCTACATTGAAAAACAGTAAATTATTTTCACTGGAGATCTTCAAGCCTAAGCTAGATGACCACATGCTGGGGATGTTGTAGATATTATAAAAAGAAAACACATTTTTCCTAGAGTTGGAACTTTTAATGTTCCTTCCAGTTCTCAAATTTTATGATTCTATCACATTTCAAGAATAATTACCTTACATGGCGATTCAACTCTCTAAACGATGTCTGCTTGGTTAGCTTTTTCACTTAAATTTTTTTTTTCCCCTGAAAAAGGTAAGGAATAAAACATGGCTAAAGGAATAGGAAAGAATGCATTTTTTAATTGTTTTTCTTTTCCAAGATCAATCTATGCTTCTTATTCCCTCCCCAAATTCATTCAAACCTACTTTTAGTACTCACATATGTCGTATCTGGTCTGAAGTTTCTCTGGCTGTATCACATAAACATGTCATTGATTATAAACCAATTTTTCTAACACTTTTGCTAAAAACTGTAAAATTATAAATTTGAGTATTGCTTAGTGAGACATCTGCTAGTGTCAATGGTTCCTTCAATAGTATTACTTGTCTAAAACTCTGAACCATTTATGATTCCAGAGACAAATTCATAAATGTTCAGCTAATAGAACCAAAGACCAGCTAATCATCCTTTGCTCAGCTATGTAGGAACTGGGTCAAAGAAACATATCTGAAGTTTGAACTTTGGCTTTTATTCATGATTAATCAGTCAATAAAAAGTATTTATTAACTGACTATTATGTGCCAAGGCACTATGCTAAATGCCAGGGACAAAGAAAGAGGCAAAAAATGGCCCTTGCCTTCAAGGAGTTTATAATCTAATGAGGTAAACAACCTAGAAACAAATATATACAAACCAGACTGTACATAGGATAAAAAGGAAATACTTAAAGGAGTGAAGGCACTAAAATTAAGAGGGGGTTGAGAAAGCTTTCCTTTAAGAGATGAGATGCTATTTCTGACTTAAAGGAAGCCAGGGAAGTACAAAGATGGGATTGAAGAGGAAGAGAATTCCAGGCAACAGACCATGTCTGGAGCCTCAAGATGGTATCTTATTTGTGAAAGAGCCAGGAGGCCACTATCACTGGATCAAATAGTATCTGGCAGATGAGATTTAAGAAGACTGAAACACCCTTGGGTGTGGAGGAATCATGTTCCATGGAATTGAAGCTATTTAGAAAAGCAGATGCAAGATGGATATATTAAGTTCAGTTTTAGACATGTTTAATTTAAGATTTCTACTGGACATCTAATTCTAGATGTCTGATAGTAATTGGAAATACAAGATTGGAGATAAGTAGAGAGATTAGGGCAGAAGAGATAGATTTGAGAATTATCAGTAAAAAGATAGTAATTGAATCTATGGAACTGATGAAAACACCAAGTGAAGTAGTATAGAGAGAGAAAAGAAGAGGGCCCAAGGCAGAACCCTGAGAAATACCTAAGGTGTGATCTAGATGAGAATCCAGCAAAGAAGAATAAACAGGAATCAGGAAGATGGGAAGAGAACCAGTAAAGACTGATGTTTTGAAACTTAGAGAAAATAGAGTATTAAGAAGTGTCCAAGGCCACAGAGACATCAAAGAGAATGAAATATTTTATAATTGTGTTTGTCACAATACTTAATCTCACAGCAGTACAAATCCACTTTGGGAGATGGTCATGGGAGGCAAGAGGGTTAATGTAGAGAACGAGCTATCAGATGAAAAGAAAAGGAATAAATGAGAAGAGGTTGAGTAGGTAGAAGACTGCCCCTGAGAAAGGATGAGACTCTAGAGTTTGGGGACTTACCCTTGTTCAACTTTGCTAATCTTGAGGACTGTCTATACCCTTATTATTTTGGCAAAGATTTTCGTCTTAAGAAATAATAATACAGATGACATTGTTATTCAAAGAACTGAGATGCACTGAAAAGGAATTGCAGTTGACTATGCCATAGATCTGCCAATTCAAGGCATCTTCTTGGCGTAACTATGGCAAAATGAAGTAAGAATTGGGAAATTTTTGCCAAGACAACAAAGGAATCCGTTCCTCATAGTCAAATGGGCAAATGCAGGATTTTGCCATTGACTTGATGAGAGGAACCACAACAGATAAGGAACATCTTGTGCCCTTTTTGAAGTGTTATTTAGGGAAGGCAAGGAAGGAGTGATGCTTATATGAGTTATCAATAGAGGAAAAGAGACCCATTTGCCTCAGTGAATATGAAATCATTTTCTGGGAAAAGTTGTATTTTTATCTAAGCAGCACACTGTGATATTGTTCCCAAAAGCTGCTCACTGGAGCTATCAAGACCAGTAAAGAGTTTAGATGAATTCCAGTTTCTTCTACATTAGTCCTGACCCTGGCCATGATGAAATGTAGGTAGCAACATTCAAAATGAAACAACTCTGGTTAACATCACAGAATTCAAGAAGTTTTTTTTCCTACCCTTTAACACTAACCATACCCAACTAAATTTTTGTCCCCAGATCTCCACCCAAATATTCCATTCCTGTGCCTCTTCCTTCATTTTGTCATTTCTTAAATTATGCTTTGAGCCAGAAGTAAACTGAAAAAGACACATGGCTCATTTTATCCTAAATAGTACTCACATTTCTACTTAAAATAATGGCCTCCTTCATCAATTGAGTGAGAAGCAGTAATCTGACTCACAAAATCACTGCTATTAACAAAAGGAATTCAATTTAATTCCTTCTAGTAAGTGCCTCAGGCTCAAACTAATGATGAGAGAAGATTAGAAAGCATGTGCCAAAGGAAAAAAAAAGCAAATGACACAAATAGGTAACGTTCATTGTCAAAGTTGGAAAAAAAAGAGAGAATGTACTCAGAAACAGGTTTGTTGTTATTCAGTCATTTCAGCAATGTGTGACTCCTTACGACCTCATTTGGGGTTTTCTTGGTGAAGGTACTGGAACAGTTTGTCATTTCCTTTTCCAGCTCCTTTCACAGATGAGGAAATTGAGGCAACATGATTAAGTGACTTGTCCAGGGTCACATAGCTAGAAAGTGTCTGAGGTCAGATCTGAACTCATAAAGTTGAGATTTCCTGACTCCAGGCCCAGCACTCTATCTGCTGTGTAACCTTAGCTGCCCTGATGCGGGTTACCCTCATTCAAACAAGTTCAATATACAACAATCCAAATATATCCCCCAAAATACGGATCTTATCGAATGTGGTCACTCTTTCCAATGGTGCAGACAGCAGCCCCTCTATGGGTATTTATCCTGTCTAACACTTTCCCAAGTGTTCTGTGGTGTCCACTCAGTAGTCTCAGATCTTTTCTCTCTGTGGCATTATACTTATCACAATGGAGCATTTGTATCAATAGCACCTTCTATCATAGTGCCTGGCAAAGAGTCAGTGCTTAATAAATGCTTGTTGATTAAATGATCACTCACTCTAATTACATGAGAGGTCTACCTTTATAGTGCAGTGGTACACTTTACTAATGATATCCTATATACCTTACCCTACCTAATTCCTCATTTGAAATATGCTCGACTCTCTTCACAAACACCATGCACTTTTTCACTACTCTTAAGTGATCCCTAATGCTAATTCATTAATTTCTATTATAAGAAAGAAAGACACCAACAGAATAATTTTAGCTTAATTTTAGTTTAGGAAAAACTTGCATGTGGAAGCATAATGGTTGGTATCATGAATGAAACTTCCTTTACAAATGGAGTTCCCAGAGAATTTATTTGAAGAGTGAACTCCCCTATTTAGGTATTAATTATATGTAAGTAACTTATTGACAAGAGATTTGGGTAGCAAAGAAAATTAATGCTAATATGAGCAGCCAATAGTCACAGTCAGTTGAAGAACAATGAGATGAAACTATTGTGAGAATGAAGAGAATATGTTGCCACCAGTATTAGTTATACCAATTCTTTATCCTAGCCCATGTTAGTGTCCTTCTACTCAAGTAATCAGCTGGAATGGGTGGGAAATAATCTTATGGTAATAAGTTCTGTTCATGATGTCAGCCGGCAGAACTACATGTGAGTCCAGTATTAGCTATACCCAAGTTATTAAAAAGAGGAAGAGTGTGATAGCATGATTTTCAAATGACTGTTCTTGATAATACAGCTAAAATTTCTATGGGTTAGCGCTAGTTTATTAACTACTGGGTGGAGTTTCATTCTATAGAGGTAAGTTCCAACGAGATTTGTGGCAGTTTGTATTACTGAGTTCCGCGTCCGAGGAGATGTTATCCATTTTAAAAAGTTGTGCTATTTCAGCAATTTCTTGCTCAACACTGACAGTTGCCATTTCACAAATATTAGAGAGGTTGAAAAGGCCTCTAAGATCATTAAATCCATCCCCCTGGCAGTGTAGGTGAAGTAACTGAAGCAAAACTGTTATTCTTGTAGGTTATATTTGGTTCCACAGTTTCTCGTAAAAATAATATTAACAAAAACTTAGGAAAGGGTGGTTTAAACTTAGGAAAAATAATAGCTAATGCTTACTTCTTTCCAGTTGTGTTTGGCTAATAATTATTTCACTGGGTTGTACCACCTGAATATTTCAAACAGCACTCTATAACTTGATGAATGAAGTCTAGCTAAAGTCTCAATTATAATCAATGTTAACATTGGCTGAATAATATCAAGGAACAGAGAGTGAATGAACTTGCTAACTAGAGTTTTCAAAATATGATCCATATATGAAATGAATAAAATTGGTCAGCTTCATTGCTAATATAATGATACTTGTTGGAAATTCCTGTCATTCTTCTAAAATAGAACAGTACCCTGGCTGATCTGTTTAATAAAAATTGTGACCAGATCATGTTTACTGTAGTCACATTTGGACTTTTATGATATAGAAGCAGAAAGGTGGTAAAGTGGGTAGAGTGCTAGGTAGGTCTAGAGTTAAAAAAATCTGATAAATTCATCCTCAGTCACTTATTAGTTCTATTACCCATCACCTAATAAATTTTGAGATTATAAGACCTGAGTTCTACTTCTAGCTTCCAGATTTGATTTTGTGATCTTGGCCAAGTCATTTAATAATTTTAAGGCTCATTATCCTCATCTGTAGAATGGAAATAAAGTCTTTACATTGTCTTCTTCATAGAACTCTTGTAGGAAAAAGATTTGTGAATTTTAAAATATTATTATAGGTGTCAGCATGGGGTAATATAAATACAATGAAGTTGAGATCAAAGGACCTAGGTTTTGATAGTCGCTCTACTTACATTCAACCTTATGACGTTGCTTAAATAATTTCATGTTACTGGACCTCATTTGTAAAATAAGATAATGAAATTAATGCCTTCTAAGGAGCTTTTAGTTACAAACCTATTACCTCAGTAAGTGTGAGATCTATTAATACTTATTAAATTTTATATTTATAAATCCATTCTATTTTTGTTGTCATTTTTCAATCCTGGCTGACTGTTTTTTGTTTTCATTTGGGATTTTCTTGACAAATACCAGAGTGGCTTGCTATTTTCTTCTCCAGATCATTTTACAGTTGAAGTAACTGGGGCAAATGAGGTTAAATGACTTGGTAGAGTTAGTGAGTGTCACGTCAGATTTGAACTCAGGAAGATGATTCTTTCTGACTCCAACTCTGGCGTACTATCTACTAGAACACCTAGCTGTCCACCATTCTATTTAGTCAAACATTTAATTTGGGTGTTCAGTAATATTTTAGCAGTTTAGGGAAGTCTTCCTCATGTCACATGTTGCTTTGATAAGAGTTACTTACTCAAGAAAAGGAAGAGAAAGGGACCCCCTGTGTTTCAGTTTCCCCATATGTTAAATGGTTTATCCCAGGTCTACATCACAACAGGCAGTACAAAAAGAGAGTGTCCCTATGCCAGTGGAGTTGACAATGCTTTATACTATGTCATCTCAGAGACTGCTCAGGCCATTGTCAAGACAGAATTTAAGTGACCTGAGAGATGTCTGTTTTACAACTTTCCTTCCCCCTAACCCCCTGGTTTTCTCCCCCTTCCATTATTTTACAATAATTCTTTTTACCAGCTCCTACCTAGTGACATGGGGCAGCTAGGTGGTGCAGTGGATAGAGCACCAGTGCAGGAGTCAGGAGGACTTGAGTTCAGATCTCACCTCAGACACTTGACACTCAACTAGCCATGTGACCTTGGGCAAGTCACTTAACCCCAATTGCCTCATCCTGGGTCATCTCCAGTCATCCTGATGAATGTCTGGTCACTGGATTCAGATGGTTCTGGAGGAGAAATGAGGCTGGTGACCTGCACAGTCCTCCCTCACTCAAAACAGAGTCAAGTGAAAGTCATGTCATTATTCTCTGATGGCATGGTCTTCTTCAGCAATGAAAGATGAACACACACACCTAGTGACATTCTTACAATGCCCATATGCCCACTCACTTCAGGACATTTATCCACATATAGCAATCAGATATCAGTGGGAGTTGCAGTAAATCTAGGCTGAAACTTACTATACCGAGATCCTGGTGCTCAAACTCACTGGGAAAAATAAAATTAAAAAATGAATTGACTTATACAACTCAACCTCATAGCTTTTAACATCTTGAAAAGAATATTATTATACAATATAATTTAAAGCATGTGCTTATATGATTTTTACTAAATTCACATTTTGATATTCAATTCATCGCAAAACAAATCTTTCATTGTACTGAATATTAAGTGTACCATTGACGAATAGTGTATTTTTCATATTGAGTCTCCTTTATAACACAAAAGTTTTCAATAGTATCTAAAGGTGGTTAAGTTCCAAGACCACTTAAGCATTTTTAATTCATGCCTTGGATACATTGCTTAATTTCTCATGACAAATTACACAATTCAAGCTTGTGTTGCAGTATTCCATTTCTTTTTTAGTAGTTCTTATAATTCCAGAAAAATTTTACTCCTGAATGCATCAATATATTTATTGCTAGCTATTCATCATCCCCATAATATGGATAAGATTGTCACACCCCTTGGAAGCAAAATATCCCCCAAACATTGTGGAAAGCATGCTTTACAATATAATGAATACATCCAGATATTGTAAGATCACCTGAACTTTTTCTGACAGTTTTTGTATATCCTTGAATGAAAATCTGAGTTTCATCAGTAGAAATTACCTTTTTTCTAATCTTTAGTATCTCATTTTTGTAAATTCTTGCCTATGACATGCACATTTTTCATAACGAAGGTTAGTACCTGTATGTTTCTTCACTTTTTGCTGGTATCCTTACTATTATTCCAACTTTAAGAAGTCCAGGTTCTGCCATAGATGGAGTAAAAAAAAAAATGCAACTACTTACGTCCTTTTCACTTATGTTTTTTTGAGAATTAATTTAGCTATCTTACAGCAATAATTCATCAATTCTTAGAATCTTCTTTTCAGTTATACTTTCTGTTGCTATTTAATAGAACTGATATTGTTAAATTATGGGTTTGAATGGTTTTTGAATCACTTGACTTCTGTATATTAGCCACTTTTGCAATATCTCTAATAGTCATTGAAATATGCTCTTTAAAACCTATAACTCTTGAATGTTTTCTTGAAATAATGTTTTTTTCTTAAAAAACTAAATAAAGAGAAAGCAAAGAAATACATATTTACAGCATGTATAAGGATCTAACTAAAGTGGGGAAACCAGCACAATCCAATTACATCTGGTAAGATCAAATTTTCTGAGTCTGCCTTATGTCAGTAAAAGCACATATGTATGAATATTGTTGTCATGAAGTGAAACCATATTGAAATTATTCATTTTAGAAGTATTTCACGTGCTATTGCACTACAGATCTAATAGAACATAGGCACCCACACACAAGCACACACATACACACATCAAATGGGATCTTTATTAAAGAATCCTGTTGAAAATATTATTTCCTCAAATTTCTTGCTTCCCTTCTAATTTAAGCACTCTTTATTTATTTTGTAAAAACCTTCTTATTTTAAATAATAAAAACTGGCCATTTTGTCATGTTCTTCTCTGTCCCTTGTTTTCTCCATAGATATGAAAGGTAATTTCTTCCTTGCTTCTTTAATTTTTTAACAATATGATGTTTTATATCAAGGTTCTGTATTCATTTAGAACTAATATTTTCCTATAATGTGAGGTGCTGCTCTAAATCTAATTTCTGCGGGACTATGTCAGACTAATGTCTAGCTTTCATAGCAGTTTTGTCAGAGTGAATTCTTTCCTCCTAACTGGGGTCTTTAGTTATAACACTATGTTAGAATATTTGTTTGCTCATGAATCTTATGTGCTTAATCTGTTTCACTGATTTCCTCTCTCTCTCCTTTTTTTTAATTTTTATTTTTTATTTATTTTTTGTATTTAAATTTATTTAAGTTTTCAACATTCATTTCCACAAAATTTTGAGTTCCAAATTTTCTCCCTATTTCTCCCCTCCTCCACCCCAAAACTCCAAGCATTCTAATTACCCCTATCACCAATCTGTCCTCCCTTCTAACATCCCTCCCCTCCCTTACCCCCATCTTCTCTTTTGTCCTATAGGGCAAGATAAATTGCTATACCCCATTCCTGTATTTCTTATTGCCTAGTTGCAAGAACAATACTCAACAGTTGTTCCTAAAACTTTGACTTCCAACTTCTCTTCATCCCTCCCTCCCCACCCATTCCCTTTGGGAAGGTAAGCAATTCAATATAGGGTCATATCTGTGTAGTTTTGCAAGTGACTTTCACAATAATCATGTTTTGTAAGACTAACTGTATTTCCCTCCATCCTATCCTGCCCCCATTTCTTCTATTCTCTCTTTTGATCCTATCTCTCCTCAAGAGTGCTCCCTCCTCCCACTACCCTCCCTTCCATTATCCCGCCACCCTGCTTATCCCCATCTCCACCACTATCCTATATTGTAAGATAGGTTTTCATATCAAAATGAGTGTGCATTTTATTCCTTCCTTTAGTCAAATGTGATGAGAGTAAGTCTGATGTTTTTTCCCTCACCTCCCCCCTTTTTCCCTCCACTGAAAAGTCTTTTACTTGCCTCTTTTATGAGAGATGATTTGCCCCATTCCATTTCTGCCTTTCTCCTCCCAATGTATTTCTCTCTCACCCCTTAATTTCATTTTTTTAAAATATGATCCCATCTTATTCAACTCACCCTGTGCTCTCTCTATGTGTATGTGTGTGTGTGTGTGTGTGTGTGTGTGTGTGTGTGTGTGTGTGTAATCCCACCAACTACCCAGATACTGAAAAAAGTTTCAAGAGTTACAAATATTGTCTTTCCCTGTAGGAATGTAAATAGTTCAACTTTAGTAAGTCCCTTATGACTTCTCTTTGCTGTTTACCTTTTCATGCTGCTCTTCACTCTTGTGTTTGAAAGTCAAATTTTCTTTGCAGCTCTGGTCTTTTCATCAAGAGTGCTTGAAAGTCCTCTATTTCAATGAAAGACAATTTTTTCCCCTGAAGTATTATACTCAGTTTTGCTGGGGAGGTGATTCTTGGTTTTAGTCCTAATTCCTTTGACTTCTGGAATATCATATTTCACTCCCTTCAATCCCTTAATGTAGAAGCTGCTAGATCTTGTGTTATCCTGATTGTATTTCCACAATACTTGAATTGTTTCTTTCTAGCTGCTTGCAATATTTTCTCCTTGACCTGGGAACTCTGGAATTTGGCCACAGTGTTCCTAGGAGTTTCTCTTTTTGAATCTCTTTCAGGAGATGATTGGTGGATTCTTTCAATATTCATTTTGCCCTCTGGTTCTAGACTCTCAGGGCAGTTTTCCTTGATAATTTCATGAAAGATGATGTCTAGACTCTTTTTTTGATCATGGCTTTCAGGTAGTCCCACAATTTTTAAATTGTGTGTATGCTATTATGTGCTTTTAGTTGAATCCTCAGGGATCTTTATGTGCCTCACCTTATTATTTGAAAAGATGATAATTTCAGGGGTTTGTCTATGCTTATTTCTTCATTTTCATTTTTTTCTTCTTGTGGTACTAGAGCTAGTATATCTAGCACAATATTAAATACTAGTAGTGACAATGGATACTCCACCTTATCCCTGATCTTGTTGGAAATCTCTCTAATCATTATTTCTTATGTATACAGAGATCTTCAGGAAGAGTGAACTCAAACTTTGAGG
This sequence comes from Notamacropus eugenii, assembly GCF_028372415.1. NCBI lineage: Eukaryota > Metazoa > Chordata > Mammalia > Diprotodontia > Macropodidae > Notamacropus > Notamacropus eugenii. The sequence goes on along the minus strand of NC_092875.1, from coordinate 283,184,649 downwards.
AAAATGATAATGAATGACATATGTAGGATACATATGTGGCAAAGGGGTAATTCATAGTTGCAGATTACTGGAAATCATTCTTTCTTTTTATGGAGAAAATATTTACAAAATATTTACAAAAATAAAGTTTCAGTAGTTGTAGTTCTCTGTTGGATCCTGAGAGGTCATGCCCATGGAAACTCCTAAAACTACCCCTTTTATTGTATATAGGTTTTCCTCAATGTCTTTCTGTTCTCAGTTTTATATGTCTCCCACTGATGTAGTCTATCTGATGACATTGTCAATGGGGGAGGGAATGTAATTCTCCCTAGGTTCACTCATTCCCATCTCCCTGTACTGCCCTTTGGTACAGATACAAGGGTCAATCTCTTCAAGACACTCCTGAAACTCAAAGCTCCCAGAACCTTACCACTTCAATACTGCACTGCAAACTGCAAAGGTGGCTTGTCCAAACATACACAGATCCAGAAATGTGTCTGATTTTTTCAGTCAATCACAAAATATGTCCTATTTGCTGTCACCTAATTTCATCCAAGTACTTCACTCTTTCCCAGCTGATTAAGGAATTGTTCTCACCTAATTTATGTCTTTGATTAATTGTTTGAGCTTTTGGTATTTATATTAATTGTGATAGAAATATAAACCTCCCACCCTTAGTCTTGCATTCAATATATGCTGATTGAATTTAATTAAAGAAAAATTGGATTTTGATGAAAGAGTTAAAGATTTGTAGTTTGAATACCTAAGTTGGAAGTTTGGTTGATCTATTTACTAAGCTATATGGCCTTGAGCATGTCACTGAACTTCTCTGAGTCTAATATTTTTTATTTATAAAACAAGGGATTTGCATGATATAATAAAAAGAGTGTTGTTTTTGAAGTGAAAGAGTTTAGTTCAAATTCCTAATCTGCCACATACTCCCTATGTAAATTCTCACAAGTTACTTAATGGCCCTGGTTTGTAAAGGAGAGGGTTGGCCTAGACAGCAACTAGGTCTCTTCTACCTCTGTCTATAACCTCATGAACTATTTACAATATAGGTAAATTTTGCTGAATTGAACCAATCCTGATTTTCTTTATGTAAGCTTGGTAAATACAAACCCATTCACACATAAAGTACATAAGAAATTCCCTCAAGCAATATCTAAGGCATCACCTCTAATAACATAGGTTGAAAGGGAAAAAATATTGTAAGAAAATAGTTGTAAGAAAATATTGTAAGAAAATAAAGAAGAATGTCTAATAACTGCTGTGCTGTCATTAACAACTTTAACCCTCAAATTCCTAAAATCAGAGAAAAAAAATGATTACATTGGTTCCTGTGAGACCTTATAATAGTTCCTATTTAATTTCAGATTACATTGTCCAAGAGCCATAAATCCCCAAATATTTTGTGAAATCCTTTAACAGACTTCAAAAATGTTACAGAATAAATTGTACCACTCATTCTTACATACCCAGAGGAAGACATAGTCCCAAATGGAGAGTTTGTTAGCACAAGAGAGTTTCACATGATTTTACTACTCCTCTCACCATGATCTCTGAAGGCAAGGATTTCAAGCTGCTCCAGACAGAAAAGAGGACAAGTCATAACGGGGTGAACTTCAAAGACGTGCGTAGGTTATGGTTGCATACATTCCATTAACAAATAATGAAAGTTCATTTGTGAGTTTCTACTCTTTCCCCCTTGCTTTAAAAATTTATCCCAATATGTAATCTGAGTAATTGAACAGATCTTCATTAGCAAAAGCAAAGTCATACTGTAAGAACATTTAACGAATCTGCAAAAGAAAAAAATGATGGTTATAGGATTATGCTAAAAGTAATACTTATACCGTTAAGTCCACTTTTATATGTGCATTAACATTGGTATTTTTATTTCTTAGAGACTCAGATGGACTTCCAAGTCTAAAAGATGACATCACTGTCATCTAGGCATCCCTCAAAAACTGCCACTACTGCTACCAACAATATGAGTTGTCATAAATAAAATAATAACTGACATACTATTTTGTAGTTGAAAAAAGCTCTTTCTTGTGCGCAGCATATTGCCTTGCATACAGCAAGTAGTAAATGTGCCTGTTGAAATGAATTACATATATATATATATACATACATGCACATATATATGCATACACACATACAAGCACACACATATATATGTATGTATGTGCATATGTATGTATGTATGTATGGATGGATATGCTCATTTGACCCCTATGACAACTCTGTGAAGTACATATGACAAATAAAGCTGCCTCCACTTTAGAGCTGGAAAAACTGAGCCTCAGAGAGTTTGTCTAAGGGCACCTAGACAACAAATATAGGGTGTTCCACAAGTCTTCAACATCAGTAGTTAAAACTGTGTTAAAATTTTGGAGATGTTCTGTTATAAGAATTATAAATGGAAGCCAGCTCTCCTATCAAGTGTTCTTTCTTCTACGTCTAGGCCCAATTAGTCTAAATAATGAATCCCCTCAAGTGATTACATGGAGTAGAATCTTCACTATTTAAACTTATACGTTTGTAAAATAAAACAATTGGTTCAAGTACAATGGAAATATGCAGTATTAAATTAAATAGTGTGAACATTTCTGAGGATTCACTATTTGTAAGAATTGGGACCTAACTATATAAGGCTTTACCTCAAAAACTTATAGAAGTATGGAGTTAGAGCTACTTAGGTTCTTAAAGGTCATCAAGTGCAAGCCACCCATTTTACAGATGAGAAAATGGAGACAAAGAGAAACTAAGTGATTCACCTAGAACCCTAGGACTAGAAAATTTCCAAGGTGAGGTTAGAACTCATATCTTCCCTATTCTAAATTTGCCTCCCTGTGTTTCCTCATAGAAATACACCTTGAAGGATGCAATCTGGAAGATGCTTCTACTAAGAACAGGTTCACCCAAGATTCGTCCCCATAATGGCTTATCCACCCCACTTCATGGATCTGAAAGGAACATTAGAAATCATTTTTTTCTCAACACTCTCATTGTGCAAATGAGGAAATCAAGGCCCACAGAGATGATATGACTTGCCTAAATCAGTAGCAGAACCAAGATGAGAATCTAAATCTTTTCATAGTGTAATGACTTTTTGCTGTGACGCTCTAGAGAGACAGCAGGTGATGCAGCTTATAGCGTGTCAGGCCTGGAGTCAGGAAGATCTCAGTTCAAATGTTGCCTCAGACACTAGCTATGTGGCCCTGGACAAATTCCTTAACACTGTTTGCCTCAATTTCCTCATATGTAAAATGAGCTGGAGAAGGAAATGGCAAACCACTCCTGTATCTTTGCCAAGAAGAGGAATCATGAAGAGTCACACGTGATTGAAACAACTGAGCAACACCAGTATCATAGATACAGCTCAGAATGAGTAAAAACCATCCTGTCTCTACCTAGTCTTTTTACTGCTGTAGGAATGGTGTGAATTGAGATATGGAGATAAGGTAACTGAATGGATACATTCAACATTCAATGAGTAACCTTGGTCTTTATGCTGAACAAAATGGAGCCTATAGATAGTATGAATTGGTTTAAAATATACTGGATTGAATGGGGACGGTGGATAATCTCAGGTTTTATTCCTGGCTCTGCATTAACCAGTTATCTGGCCTAGGAAAAGTCATTGAACATCCTTGGAAGTTCTCTTCCTCATTAGCAAAATTAAAGGAATGAATTAGGTGTACTCTAAGATAGTAAGAACACGATTTAGGACCCTTCATTATAGAGTTTAAGGAACTGAGAACCATGGAGGTTCAATGTCTTGCCCAAAGATACCCCAGTAATATGTGGCACCCTGTCCTTACATCTTGTGACTTCAAGTTCAGAGCTTTTTTCCCCCTCTGTGCTCTGCAGCATTCCTGACCTGCATTGTTCTGGTATGCAAAATGAAGTGGAGAATTGAAATTTTCTAGCCATTTCAAAGGGAGAAAGAATAAATGCCACATTTTGTCTCAATCCTGTGGATATTTCAGGCAAGTTGGCTGAGGACAATTTGGCCTCTGTCACCTAGAAAATTGCCCAACTTCTCCTCTTTACCATGTGTAAACATAGCCAGAACTTTATTTTCTGTCTGTCTATGCCCCTCCAGTCAGCAGAGTCAATCTGTTAGAAAGGATTATAAATTTAGCTGGATGAACTTGGGCTGCTTATGTTAACACATATTCATATCTCTTAAGGCAAAATCCTAAAGTCAGCGCACACACACACACACACACACACACACACACATACACACACATACACACAAACAAACAACTTCAAGGTACATTTATGCAAGTTTCTTGTAGAATTTCTACATTAGGATGCCATGTAATTAGGATAGTTAGCATTGAAAATTTTTTTTCTCTTCTCTTTCCTTGGTGGATGCTGGCTTTCAGTATCCTTCTTCCAAAAAAAGCCTGTGTCTCTTTGATTCATTTGCAGTTTGCTTCTAGCAACTTTCTCCTGGAAAGGCTTGTCCTTTTCCCATCCTCCATATATGTACCATTAATGCTTTCACTAGACTTGTTTTCTTCCCTGGGATCAATCTAGACTACATACCTTCATATCCAAGCACTAAGCTTCTATTAAGCTGATGAACATTAAATACTATCCTGTAAGGGAGATTTAAGTTGAGGAAAGTTCTAGCTAGTTTTAGCTATTAGTTTAAGTTGAGGAAAGTTTAGTTTGTTGTCCAACTTTTTAATTTCAAAAATTTCCTTAAGAGCTGTCATAGACTAACTAGTTTCCCTTCCAGCTTTATGAATCCCTTTTGGAGTTGAAAACTCCACTGTAAAGCCCCCTGGTCTCCAGTGAGACTAAACCCCTCTCTATTCCCAATTACAATATTTTCATTTGCTGCATCCTTCCCAAAGCTTATTATCTTTTCTATTGCCTACAGTCCAATAGTGGACAGCATATCCAAGATGGAATCAAGTAAATGCCTTACAAATCTATAGTATCACTCCCTTTCTTCATTTTTGTCCCCTTTGAAGATAATCTCCCAAATCTAGGTTGTTCCCTCTAATGCAACTGTGCGCTGTGCTGATGGTTTTGCAGATTTGTCCACAACATCCTCCAAATCGTTTCCTGGGTATATGTTCTGCATAATTGCCTCCTTGAGCCTATACTGATTGTTTTGTATCTTTGCACCTGAACTGCATTTGGCATCTTCTTCCTTAATCACCCAACAATTCAGATCCATTTCAATCTGATAATACTGTGCCATATTATTTGCTAAGACTTCAATTTAAGAATCACCAACAAACTCAATGATCTTCTCTATATGTGTCCCCAAATACATAAGCATTATGCTCAGAGCTCCTGAAAGTACTCCATTCCTAACCCCTTCAAACCTGGAAGCTTTCCTTCTACGGCTGCCTTTTGTCTACGGCTCTTAAATTAGTTTTTCTGCCCAACCTGTTATTTTGCCTCTCATTCCATGGACCTGCTTTAGATATTAATCTCCGATGTGAAACCTTGTCAAACGCTTTTTGAAAATCTAAGTATAGCACATCCACTGCATTTTCCTTATCTATCATGGCAGGAATATCGGCAAAGAGCTCGAACAGATTAGTGAAGCGTCACCTCCTATGCGTAGTTCTAGCCTGGCTATCTTTAAGCAATATATTTCTAGGCATTCTCACTCTTCCTCCTTTGACAGATCCCAGGAATTCCTCAACATAGATATTAGTCATGGGAAACAAGAAACAATCATTTCTTGACTTTTCTTGCTTTGTTTTACTTTTATACTTCAGAAAGAGGAAAATAAAGCCCAGTTCTCCATACTCATCCTATAGGATCTTTAGAACTGGAGGAAACTGAATTTTCGTGGAATGGTGGAAAGCAAAACAAAACAAAACATTAGCCCTGTTATTAAAAGATACAAGTTTAAGTCCTACTTCCACCATTTAGTGGTCATGTGACCAAGTGTGTCACTTAATGCCCTTGGGTTGTCCTTCCATTTATTCAATGACAGTTCAGTGCTCAACAAATAGTTCTCATGACAATACTGTGAATTACGTAGCATATCATCCATTCACCATTCACAGACAAGGAATTTGAGGCTCAGAGAATTCCACAGTCACAAATTTAGCATCAGAGTAGAGATCTGAATATGGGTCTTTGGACTCAAGGTCTTCTACTCTACTCTTTTATCCTGTTTCCTTATAATGCTGTTCCCAGAAAAGTGTTTTGTAAGTTGCGAAATGCTACACATAAACATAAGCAATTAATATCATCATAACAGTAATGTGTTATACAAGATATGGACCCTGAGTATATTAATATCTATGTGACAACAGAAAACTCAAACCTACGCCAAGCTGGTTATGAGAAATGTAGATGGGGGTTCAGTGGGCTTGCGGGAAAGTGATTTGTCACAATATGTGAATGAAAAGGACAGACCTTTGCAACAAATCCCTGGCAGTATTCACCATAGTTTCCCTTATTCCCAATCCCAATCTTCCCCATCATAATAGCTGTTAGTCTCCATCCTGAAATATAAAAATTATTTTGTGATTGCTTTGTATTTAATTTGTAATATTTTGTGTTTATTTTATTTTTACTCACCTATGTGCCCTTCATTAGCCTGGAAGCTCTTTGAGGGCAAGTATTATTTTATTTTTTGATTGGTTTCATCAACGCCTAGCAGGGTAACTGGCATATAGTAGGTGCTTAATAAATCCCTGTCAAATTAATGAATGAATGAATTAAAGTAAATGTAATTACTAATTACCAAGCAGTTGGGAGCATGACTACAAGTGGTTACCAGATGGATATATTTGAGTCTCCATACCACTAGGGGATAGGGACAGGTTGTGGAAGGAAATAGGGAGAGGGATAGCGAGGGCCTTAGTGCATTTACTCAGCCTGCTGCTGAATCTGACTTTCAGGCTCACCATGGTCTCTTATACACCGGAAATAAACCTGATTTCAGTGCCATATACTAAGGCCAACCACAGCGTATGAGCTGCTCAGTGGAAGGGGAAACACAAACACATTAAAATCATTTTTCTGTCTACCTTCTCCATGGATCATGTTAACCATCATTAAACCCTGGAGAAGTAGAGAGAAAATTCCAGCTTTCTCAGAAAACATTATCCACACATCGCCATGACTGAAATCTGGCCTGGAGATGCCTATCACACTTCTAAAACAAGAATCATAATGCTGAGTATGGTAAACCCACATACATAGGCATAGGTTAAAAACTTTTTCCCTTTTTCAACTTCTCGGAGTGTTGAATCTCTCCACTTGAAATGGCAGAGCCAAAACTTACAGAGTAGTAGTCCAACTTCCTTAAATTCTATTAACCTACTAAATTGGGTGGATAACCACGCTAATGTAAGTGAATAAATATACCAGGCTCACTTTATTCATTTAAGCTAAGAGAACTTGACTCTTGATACACAGATCAGAGAAGATCTCAATACTGCCTATCTCCTTTGCCCTCATTATACCCTATTTCATACCTAGTCAGAACATACAATATGATGTCCTTCAAAAACCATTTATGTACATGTATGCTCCTTGTATTCTTATGTCTAACATCCTCAGAGTCTAGAGACAGTACCTGGCATAGAAACTGAGTTTGATAAATACTTATTAAATTGAATTGAATCTATAGAGGAATTAAGGGGTGAAATTCAATTATTTTTTTTACTACAAAACCATAGTTCCATCTACTGTTCCACGTTGCCTCCACTTACAAAGATTAACAAATATCTGTAAAAGAATTATTTTTAAAGTTCAATAAAAGTAACTCATGAACTGTATCTGAAACTATACATAATATTCCACACCCATTGTCCATGGTCCAGTATGGACAAAGGTACATTTTCTCATTTCTCTTGGATCAAGCTTAGTCATTATAATTCTATAGTATTTAGTTTTATGAGTTATTTGTTCTTTAGATCTATACTGCAACCATTTTTAATACTGTTATCTGGTTCAGTTTACTTCACTTTACATCAATTCATACACATCTTACCATGCTTTTTCTGAGTTTTCTATCTACATTGTTTTGTACAGTACAATAATATTCTATTTTACCCTAATTTAATGAACAACATAGTTATTTCCCTTCTCCCTTGCCAGGTTGGGAGACAATGAGTAAAGAGGAAATAGATGTTCCTGGGTTATAAGCAAAAATGCCAATTTCACCCTTTCCAGGGGACCTTTTACTCATTGAGACCTAGGTTCTGGTTTACTCATCAGAGGTTTGGGCCTGAGTTAGCAGCCTACTTTCTTCCACTTCATCAGACACTGGCATCAGCAGCAGCCCAGCACTAAAGAAACCCCAATCTATTCCAAAACATAAATAAAGAATATATCTTTCCAAAATTTTGAACAGAACAATTTAATTCCTCCATTGCTGGTGCTTAAAAAGAGTCCCTGTCAATACCAGCATCCATAATTTAGTTTCGGCTGAATCTTTGTTCTTCCTAAAAGTGTTTCCTATTAACTTCAGTGAAGTAGATTTAGATTTAGTTTTACCTTAAATTTTATTTGACAGACTACATCAAGTAATTGTTTTAAGAAGAGCCTATATAATTCCTCAGCTGTCTTGGTGGACACACACACACACATCTCTTAGTTCGACAGGTCTTTCTGCACGGAAGGGCATTGCCTTTCCCAGCACAATTGAAACACCACCACCAAAAAACACCAACCAACAATCGGTGTGTGGTCAGTTAACAAGCTCTAACAATCAGTGTAATACTTAAGGCAGTAAAATATAAACACAAGGACAAAAGAAGGAACTCCAAAAATTCCTTCACTGTTCCATGGTGAGACAGATTAGAATCATTACTCAGACATCATTTAAGATGATAATTGGTTGTTGCCTTTATTTTTATTTAAAAATATGGTTTTTCTCCTCTAATGAGGTAAGTGATTCATAGCTATAGATAGTCTTGCATAAAAAGGAAAGTTTTCTCCATCTGAAATGCTGCAAAATTGAGTCAATTAGCCATTGAAGGGCCAGTTCTAAGAACCAAGTAGCAGTTTAGAGCAATAGTTATATTTTATCAAATAAGATTCAAATTTAAATAAAAAATAAAAGGAAGAATTTTTCATATCTAACTTAATGCCAGTTGCTATTCTCAGGGATCATGAAGAGGTCTGACAACATCCAATGGTATTGATGAAGGAACTGAAGGATCAATTTATACAAGTAAAGGCTTGCTTGCTCTAAGAAAGCAGAATGGTAAGTCAACAAGCATATCCTTTTTAATCTTCTGCAGGATACCCTGATTTAATTTGGTTGTTTGGAGAAAGCAACAACAACACAGTGAAAGTCTGAGAGAACAGGGCTGGCATCTACAAGATGTTTACCATTCTTAAGATTCTGCATAGTATTAGTAATAAACACTAACGTATACAATGTCTCAGAAATCTTAGTTCAATTTTAAGCTACTGAATTTTAAAAATGCCCTGACTTTTAAATGTATTTGACTTAAAACAGCGCTAAGACTTTTGGAACACCATGTGTACATGTATACATGTTCGGATACATATGTGTGCATACATGTATGTGTGTATACATAAGTGGGTACAAGCATGTGTGCAAGATCTATGATTCCACTCGTATAGGAAGTCCTTAAGCTCTGCTCATGCAGGTTAGCACCTCCTCTGTAATTTAATGTTTCTGAGAGTTCCCTGGAGCACAGAAAGATTAAGGGACTTATCCAGGGTGAAACAGACAGTATGTGTCAAAGATGGGATCTGAACCCACATACTCCTCCCCACCACCACTCCCCAGTCAGCTTCCTACCCTATGTCTTATTTTAACATTCACAAAGAGAATGTCAATTATCACCTCTAACTTGCCCAGTCAGGAAATGTTGAACCTAGAAGCAGCCTTAGTACTCTTCTAGTCTATTACACTCATTTAAGAGAAAAAGAAATGGAGGCAGGCTTATGTTTACAGAACACAGCTAGGGATACAGTCCAAGTCTTCTGACTTCCAACTTCAATGGTATTGCCAAAAAATAAATTTCAGGAACAAGCAAATCTATTTACCATATATAGCACAATCTACACTAGCCAGAATCTCCCTGAGTATAAATTAGTCTCTGGTTATGCATTAGGGAGGTTGGGAAATGCCTTACTACTTTGCAGACCAGAAGCAGCCTGTTTAATGTATAGCATGGGTAATTGATTAAATGGCACCCTAGTGGTGTGAAAGAGTGGAGGAAACTAAAAGAATGGGGGAGGGGAATACGAGTACATTACAATGGAAATTCTGGGTGGCTACAAATATTTAGACTCAATGATAACTCCCAAGGCTAAATTAATCACTAGGGTCATCTGTATGAAATAATAAATGTAGTATAAGATATAGTTATTTTGCAAGTAACCTACATACTGCATTAACAGGGATCTTCTTTGTTAATTTTCAGCTATTGCAAGCAGTCACTCTCAATACCCAGAACCACTAAACAACATTCCTTGTGTTTTTAGCATCATAGACAAAATTAGCCCAATGTACTCATATTAATAGAATCAAGTACTGTCCAATTAGAAAAAAAATAAACTAATGGGAATATTGAATGCATACTTTAAATGCTAAGGTTTCTCATTTACTTTCAAATTTATATTAGCGTATCTTAATATTTAAACTATTAAAAATTAAAGATAAAAAGCCATCATGCAAAAATTATATGCTTTAGCATGGCATTTACAGGGCTTTCTGGTTGCTCTTTTTAAGGGTTAATTACAGCTGCTGGAGTTAGTTTAATTTAATTTAATTGTAGAATTTGTATTTCATACACATCATCAGAGGCCCTAAAGCAATGGTATGTTTTTTTTTTTTAAATAAATTTAATAAATAAACACATACCCATGATAATTCAAAGATGCTGCCTGGCTGAACAAGGCTGTAATAGAATATAGAATAAGTACAGAAACATACAAAGGTCCCATGAAAGAAGACCTTCCTGACACCAATCAACCAATCAAAGGACTAAAAACATTAAGCAGTTTTTCTTCTTTTTACAGGAAATTAATTTACTATCGCAAGTCATATGAAGTATTTAAATGGCATGGTCACTGGCCCTAAGAGAATAGACAGGCAATGACATCCCTTACCCTGTGCCCCCATTCTGACCTTTTCACAATATACATGTCTCATGATTCACTACTCTCTTTCAAGCATGCAAATACAACTGCACTGATCTTATGAATGTATGTATGAATGTATTCATATAATATGAATGTAGCTATCTTGTCTAATTAATCAATGTTTACATTTTTTAAAAATGGGATAGAATAAAAACAATCTAAGACTTGGAGTGAAAAAAATCTAGATTCAAATCTCTCATACATTTTTAGTAAATGTGTGATCTTAGACAAGTCACTTAAAGTCTCTGAACCTCAGTTTTACAGCCTATAAAATGGTGTAATGTTAATGAAATGTATGTTAATGAAAGATCTTCCCTGCCCCTTAATAGGCCTCAGGTGGAACCCACTAAGGAAAGCTTGATTAGGGGAGGCTTGTTTCATAGGAAGGTCCACACTTTTTGTTAATTTCTGATGAGGCCCTGGGTCGTGATTCCCTGAGGGTCATGCTATCTGGCTCTGAAAAGTGTATACATATACATATATATATATATGTATACATATACATATATATATATATATATGTGTATATATATATATATATATATATATATATATATATATATATATATATATATATATATATATATATATATATATATATATATATATATATATATATATATATATATATATATACATTCTGAGGAGAGGTTTGTTGGTTTGGGGGCTTACTCATTGGAAGAAGGCTCCTATGTCAGATGAGATCTGGGCCATTAAGCAGCCCCCCCTGAACCCCCTGGCTTCAAAAACCCAGATCTTGGTGCTTCTCTCTCAGGTAACTATGTATGTCTGGTCAGACAGCTGGATCTGTCTGTTGATCTGTGATGTATGTATTACTTATGTCAGACATGTAGAAGCTCTGTCTTTTCATCTTTATTTCTCTGCTTGTATTTTCTCTGTTGATACATGTGATTAAAGAAGACAGTTGACCCCTCAAAAGTTGCTTTCCTTTTAGAAAAACAGTTCTAAAAACCTGTTCTAGCAGACGGTCCTGGATGTGTCAGGGTGCTTGCTGCTACAAATGGGAATAATGACATTTACCCTACTAGTAGCAAGAGGCTATTTTGAGACTCATATAGCAGAGTAATCTAACGTACTTTGTGCCCATAAAACACAATAATAAATGTTTATAAAAAATTTGTTAACATAAATTTCCTTTTTTTCCCTTCTCCACATAAACTTTATGTTGTATATGATTCTTTTGATTTTGCTTCCTTTAGCCTATGCCTTTTCACACAGCTCTTGACAAAGCAATTTTCAGATTTTTTTGTATTCATTTTATATTAATGATAGGGTAAATGGAGCAGAGAGGTGGCCTAGTGCTGGGGCTGGAGTCAGGAAGACCTGAATTCAAATTCCATCTCAGTCACTTACTAGTTGTGTGCCCCTGGACAAATTGCTTTGTCTCACCTATAAAATGAGGATAATGATAGCGCCTGCCTCTCAGGTTATTATGAGGATCAAATAAGATAATTTCAAAGTGCTTAGCGCAATGCCTGGCCCAACATAAGTGCTATATTAGTGTTATCTATTATTATTGCAATTAATAATAATAATATTTATCTCAATAATACTATTCCATTTATTCATCTGCTTCACAGACAGTGGGGACAGATCATCATCATCGTCATTTTTGTTGTCATTTCTAACACCATCATCATCAAGAACAGTAACTACAAACATTAAGAGCTTAGTATGTGTCAGGCACTATGGTAAACATGTGGGATGCCACTAAATCCAAACAAGGAGAAAGCCAGCCCCTGTCCTGGAGGAGCATACATTCTAATAAAAATTAAGAGGACCTAAAAAGGGAGTTATACGGATAATACATTATGGGGAATGAGGTGGTTCAATGGAAAGAGTGCTGGACCTGGAGTCAGAAAGACTCATCTTCCTGAGTTCAAATCTGGCCTCAGATACTTACTAGCTATGTGACCCTGGGCCAGTCACTTGACTATTTACTTCAGTTCCTTCATTAGTAAAATGAGCTGGAGAAAGAAAGGGCAAACCACTCTTGTATCTTGGCTGAGAAAGCCCAAAAAAGGGTTACAAAGAGTCAGACATGACTGAAAAACAACAACTAAACAACAACAAAGGGGTGATGTTTGCTCAGAGTCATGGTAGAAGAATCCAAAGAATGAAATCTGGCTATTCTGAATTCTTCTTCAAAATGGAGGTTCTGGAAGGAGTGCGGGCATGAAGTAAGAAGGCAACTGAAGCATGGTGGCATTTTTCCTAGTATTTTGTTCTCACAAGTGTTGCTATGAACACACACATATGTATGTATGTATGTGTGTATAGATGGGTGGATGTGTACATGTATATGTATGTATGTATGTATATATCTATATCTGTATGTATATTTATAATATGTATGTCTTTTCTTTTCTTGCTTTCAGTAAGTTCCTTAGAATATTATACCAGTAATAAGAAGTGGAGGACAAAGGGTAGGAAAAATTCAACAACTTATTGTGTAATTAGAAATTGATTTGCACAAAAGTTGAACCGATTCATAACTCTACCAGCAATGAATGTGCTCCAACCTTCCCATGTCCACTTCAAAACTGAGTTTACCCATATTTCAGCATCATTACTGGTTTGGTGGGCACATAGTATTACCTCAGGTGTGTTTTTATTTGAATTTTTATGATTATTAGTGAATCTGGACTTTTTGTCAGGTAATTAGTGGTAATTTGAATCTTTGGGAATGGCTCTTTATTTTTCAATTAATTATAGATTTTGGTTGTCAATTTTTTATCGGAATTAATGCATATTTTCTTTTATTGATATATTTTCCTTCTGATTTTTACATGATTTATTTGTAAAAATACTGTTTAAAAATATGTGTACATACACATATAGTAAAATTTTATTGTATTTTATGAACTCTTCTGTTGCCTTATTATTAGTTTTTCCCTATTCATACCTTTCATCTTTGAATCATGCATGTGAGGTGAAAGTGGTCTTAGAAACCATCTAAACAATTTTACAGCTGGAGAAACTGAGGGAGATTAAGCAACTTTCCTGAGACAGAACAGATGGTATCTGTCTGTCAGATACAACAGTGATAGTCGTGGCATTTGAATCTAGGCTTTGTAGTGGCAGAGCCAGTGATCTTTCTACGATATAACCTTCTGGTTCTTTTTATTTTTTGTTTACTATATGACTATGTGTTTCTGTGCATAGACAGAAGTATTGATCTCTATAAGAATATAAATATTACTATCTTATCTATTTAGTCTTCATATTAATTTTTAAAAAGCTTCATATAGTGAAAACAGTCCTAGATTTATAGTGGGGAAATAACTGGATTTTAGTGTCTGACAATTTTTCTAGCTGTATCATTGTAGGTAAATAACTTAGTTTCTTTGAATCCTAGTTTTCTAAGATAGAAAGTAGAGAAAATAATATCTGCCTTATCAATAACAAAGGGATACTTTGAATTTAATATGAGAAAACCAAATAAAGCACAATTCAATTATAAACATCAGTATTCTAATTCGAACTGTCATGTGTTTATGTGTGTGTTTGTGTGCGCATAGTAGAACTTGATCTGTGCTTGGCCAAATCACCTAACATGGAAGCACACTGCTACCCTGAGTTTTCTAATACGTGATTGGGAGTGACCTCCTTTCATCTGGTTACGTAGCCAAAATAGGCTACATCTTTATATCTGGTCAGATTGGGACAGTCTCTCTCTTTCCACTGCCTCCAGAGGATGAAGATTACATATAGTTTTCCCACAGCTTGAACATCACCAACTGAATATAGAGAGGCACTACATTCCCCATTTCTCTTGCTCCAAGAAATGGGCAATTGTTTCTGTGTTGCTTCGGTTGTCCTTCTCAGTCTTAGGTGCCTGTGGTGATCCAAAATCCATGATGACCTTAGACCTAGGATTTCAGGTAGGATATTACAGCCAGATAGCCAAGCAAAGGGCCCTGAAAAGCTAAGGTATCTGGGACTCAAGGTCAGGGTGAGTTTTGTTCATGGAACTGGGACTGTCTTTTTTGGGGACTGAGCTCAACTATTTGCCTATTTGCATTATACTTTTTGAAGTAAATATTCTTTTTTTAAAGTTGATCCTACTGTAAGTGGTTAAGTAGAACAAGAGTATAGGATCTCATTCCCTTATCCTTTGGAGAACTTCAACAGTGGGGGAGGAAATCATTTGCAGAGAACCTAGATATGGACCTATTCCATTAAAGGGGAATGCCCAGTGAACCCCAGCATATGGGTGAAATGTAACATGTTTGGCTTTCAATCAGTGGGGGCTGTCAGTGTATGCCAATGTTGAGTATTAATATATTAACACTATTTATTAATATAAAATTTATGTGAATATACATCCAAATTATATGACTATTACAAATAATATAAAATGCATTGCAATTTACTGTGGTGGATACAAGATGATGAGTTAAAAGCTATTTTTTCACCAAACTGCTTTCTGGTTTTCCCCATAGCTCAAGTCAAATAAGGAATCCTTCCTCTAGCATTTCATGTTCCTGGGTTTCTCTAACACTAGACTACTATGAGTATTTATTACTAAATCATCCTAATCTAGTCTATACAGCTGATCTGCTTTTGTTTCTTTTTCTCCAGTTTCATACAACTTTTTGATAATTAGTGCTTTGTAACTAAATGGATCCCTGGTACTAACAAACCATGTTCCTGTTTAACTTGATTTTCATTTTATTCCTTGATGTTCCCATTGTGGTTTTGTCCTCTGAAAGAATTTTATTATTGTTGTCTGATTGCAATAAGACATTCCTTTGGTTATTTCAATATTATAGCAAGAAATGTGTTAAGTAATTTGGGCGGAACATTCATTTTTATTATCTTTATGTGACCCAGTAACAACTGAGTAGTATATCTTTCCAGTGCTTTAGGTCTTCTTGCATTTCTATAAAAAAATGTATTTTTGTTTAGTTCAGTTTTAGTGTCTAAGATATGTGTGTGTTTGGTGTGGGGCATGTTTGGGTACACTAAGTCACAAATATTTAATGTACTTTTTATTTTAAATGGAATTTCATTTCCTATTCTTCCAATATTTTAAAAATTATATACAGAAAGGCTGAAGATTTTTCAGTTTTATTTTAGATTCTGCTACTTTACTGAAGCTAATATTTTTTCATTGGTCATTTACTATTCATTGTCAAATCTTTTGCAAATGGAGATAGTTTCTTACTCCTCTTTGGCTATATTTCTTGTTTCTTTGTTTCCCTCAACTTTTTTTTTTTTTACTTGTCAGCATTTTTATGGCCAGTTCTTCTAGCACTATAATAAATAGGATTGGAAACAATGGGAATCCTTGGTTCACCACTAATGTTACTGGGAATGCTTCTAGTATTTCTCCCCTGTAGCAAATAATACTGGTTTTTGGTTTTCATAGATACAATTGATTAAATGAAGGCAAAGTCCTCTTATTTCTTTGGATTTCAGTGTTCTTAGTGTAAAGGAAAAATATGTTTTGTGAAAAGCTTTTACTGTATATATTTGTGTGATCATGAGGTATTTTGTGTTGTTTTCTTTAAATTTTTATTATGTGTTGTTTTCTTAATGTTTTACTATTTTTACACCACTAGCATAAATCCAACATGGGTATAGTGAGATATTTTTATATATATACTGTTTTGACCTCCTTGCTAACATGTCATTGAACACTTTTGGAATAATGTGAATTTGCAATATTGGTCCATAGTTTTCAATTTCCCCTTTCTTTAACCCAGTCTGGATATCAGGTTTATATTTCTCTCACAGGAAAACTTTGATGGTGTTCTTTCTGCCACTCTTTCTGTCAAGAATTTATGTTAGCTTAATGTTTAACAGAATTAATTTCTAAATCTATCTAGACCATTTTCCCCCTTTATAAGTTTATTGAGACTTTTTAAACTTCCGTTTCTATGAGTGTGTTGTTTAAAATCTTTATTTCCCATTTCGTTAAAATATTGTCTTATTGTAATCATTTTATGTTTCACTTATTTTTGGTTTTGTTGGCACATGACCAGAAATAGAATTTTTGAGTTTTATTTATTTCTTCTCCATTTTTTTGAATTCTCCCATTTTTGTTTATAATTTTAGTAATTTTCATTTTCTGTCATGTGAAATCCAATTAGCTAATGGTTTAGATATTTTTTTGAACTTTTAAAAATTCTAAGATATTCTGTCCTCTCAATAATCTTTTAATTTTTATCTTTTCTTTAATTTTCATTTTTCATTCTTTTTTGGGATCATTGGTTGAATTATTTTCTTGTTTTTTTTTTTTTAATTCCCTAGTGGTTTTCAGTTTGGTGCTATCCTTCTTTGAATTCAGACATTTTAAAAAATCCCCTAAAAATGTTTTATGTATCCTACACCTTTTCGAGTATTGTGTGATTGTTGTTTTATTATTACATTTAATGTATTTTTAACGATTTGTTGTTTGACTCACTACTTCTTTAGCATATTTATTGCTGCTTTTGAGTCATTTTCAGTTTGGTTCATCTCTTTGTGAAGTCATTTGTGATTTTCTTGTAAAGATGCTGGAGTGGTTTGCCTTTTCCTTCTCTTGTTTATTTTACAGATGAGAGAAATGGGGTTAAGTGACTTGCCTAGGTTTATAAAGGTAGTAAGTGTCTAAGGCCAGAATTGTGGGGGTTGGTCAAGCCAGTCCATCTATTCTCTAAGGTTATAATTATCATAGAATTGATATTTTCTGCATTGTATTAGGAATTTTAGTTTTCTTGCTAATTTCCCCAGTCTCTTTGATGCTACCAATTTTCTCCCTTCCACGTGAAAATTGTTCCTGACATTCCTATCTATTGAAAAGTGCAAATATCTCTTTGAATTACTTCCAAGGAGAGATGCCTCAAGGTTGCACTACATACTAGAAGTTTTGGTAAAGGCCTTTGGTGGTCGAATCTTTCTACCTGATTTTTGCTATATAAGTCTTCTAGGAAAGTAATCATTATTTTTGTATTCTTCCATTGGGGATTATTTTGAAGGATTTTAATTTATTCTTCCCTTTGTGTTGTTCTGTTTCACTTGACTCTATTTTTTGAGTCACCTAGAAGAAACTGGACCATCTCATTCCATAGTATTTCCAGGTTTGCTCACAGTTATCAATATAGCACAGGTGTCTCTAGTCCCAGAACTGTTAAACAGGTTATCCAAAGATAAAGAAAATTATTGAAAGAAGAAAGGGAGATTTTTTGTCATATAACTGAGAGTGCAACCATAGCTTACAACTTGACATTCTGATCTCTCAACTTTTTTCAAATCTCATCCCTTTCTTCCCTTTACCCCTTCCCTTCTATTGTAACACTGATTTCTTCAGCACTTATTGTGACTGAAACCAAGGTACATTGGTTTTGGAGTCAAGAAACTAGGTTCAGTCCAATAATTGACACTTGTGAGTTATATGACATTGGACAAAATATTTAATCTCTTTGGGACTCAGTTTCTTCAATTATAAAATGAGAGCATTACATGAGATGTTCTCTGCAATTCATTTCAGCTCTAGAGCTATGATCTGATGATCGTTTCCTGTTTCTAGGTGGGTTGTTGCAGCAAATATGTACTTGTGAAACCAGCAGTTGTATGCACCTCTCTTTCATTTCTGTGTTAAAGTAAGAGAATTCTGCTCCTATGGCTGATTGAGAGTACTCAGAAATTCAGTATGAGACTTCATCCAACCTGACAAAGTATGCCCGGGGAATAAAAGGAGTGATACCTAACATATAGGCATTTAATAAAATGCCTTTCTCCATGTACCTTAGATTATGACATGAGCCATTTTGGCTTTTTATTTTTCTGACCTCTAAGAATCTAACCAAACTCACTTTACAATCCATCAGTTTACTAGGTGAGTCACAGGATCATTTAGATTTTGGCAGCTGTTAGGACTTGTGCAAGTGCTCCTAAGGATGTGTAGCTATTAATAAAAGACCAGATAAAATGGAAATAGATTGAGAAAACACTATACCTGTCAACCAAGGAGATCTCCCATAATCTCTCCAACAGATAAATATTACAGTTTGTTTTGCTTTTGGGAGTACCTTTCCAAAAGTTTCAATGGGATCATAGGTTTTCTTTAGGCTGAGCAATGGAGAACTTTCAACCTGGGGGTATGATTTGACTTTTGAGTGAACTTCATGTAATGCTTTAAGGTGGTATTTCTCTGGTCAGTGATTGATTCCATAATCAGAAGTATTTGGGGAGGAGAACGGAGAAGGGAGGAATGCTTTGGAAATCACATTCAGAACAGAGAGTTTCAAAATACACTGATCAGAGAAACTAAATAGCTGTGAAAGTTTGTATTTTGACCTCTAACACTTAAGTTTAATCAATAGTAACACTCCCCGAAATACCCATCTATGGAACTATAACTATTTGTAAATAAATACTCATCTCATAGAATCTCAGAGTTCAGAGAGACTTCATAAGTCTTCTACTCAAACTCGTCCCTGAACTCATTGCTCATAACTTCTGCAGTATACTCAGTGAATGGTCATCTAGCCTTTGCTTAAAAACTCATTATCAAATGAAAATTTTTATTCTTATTTCTCACCTACTCCCTTTTAACTCTACAAATTTTTCCCACTGACCCCCCTCCCACCCACTTCACAAAACTTAGACACCATCTCATCTTGGGAGATCCCTTCTCCCTTAATGTTCCCTCCTTCTATTAGTGAGATCCTCCTGGAGATTACACATTGATGAAATGTTCACGCAAGCCATCATTCACTTCTTTAATGGCCCTTCTTTCTAAATTTCAAGGCTTCCCCCATTTTAATGTAAGTTTCTTGAGTACAGGGATTATCTTTTTCTCCCCTTGTTGTTATACCTCTAGTATATAGCACTGTGCTGACATATTGTAAGTACTTAATAAATGCTTGATGACTTTACTTGATTTTGACATTTCCCAAAATTCCAGAATGCAATGTGATCCCTCTAACCTAACATATATCTGAAAAATAGTTAATCCTCAACAATATTTGAATAAAAATATTGTTTTGTTATTGTTTGTTCAGAGTTTTGATCATATATGAGTTAAATGTTTCATAATTCTATCTGATTAAAAAAGGAAGTGTATTTTGATATGGTCAATATTTTTTTGTTAATGGTTCATGATGGAAAGAAATATCCATTTCCTTCTACATCGCTCAAAAACAGTGGAAACACATGGATATTGCAGGAGAAAAGTCATTACTTCAAGACAAGGAGAAGGGAACTGAAAATTATACCATGTACAAGGCACAAGCTTGGATAACCTCTGAAAAGGCATTGAAATCACTTGTGAGGAATCTTTTTTTTAAATTTATTTATTTTAAGTTTTCAACATTCATTTCCACAAAATTTTGAGTTTCAAATGTTCTCCCCATTTCTCCCCTTCCCCCATCCCAAAATGCCTTGCATTCTGATGACCCCTTCCACCAATGTGCCCTCCCTATTAACATCCCTCCCTTTCCTTATCTTCTTTCTTGTCCTGTAGGCCAAGATAAATTTCTATACCCCATTACCTGTATTTCTTATTTTCTAGTTGCACTCAGAAACAATTCTCAATATTTGTTCCCATAACTTTGCGTTCTAACTTCTCTTCCTTCCTCCTTTCCCACCCATCCCCACTGAGAAGGCAAGCAATTCAATATAGGCTATATATATGTAGTTTTCCAAAACACTTTCATAATAGTCATGTTGTATAAAACTAACTACATTTCCCTCCATCTTATATTGCCCCTCATTTCTTCTGTTCTTTCTTTTGATCTTGTCCCTCCTCAAGAGTGTTTACTTCTAATTGCTCCCTCTTCCCATTTACCCTCCCTTCCATCATCCCCCCCACCCTACTTCTCCCCTTCTCCTCTACTTTCCTGTAGTGTAAAATAGATTTTCATACTAAATTGAGTGTGCATGTTATTCCTTCCTTGAGCCATATGTGATGAGAGTAAGCTTCACTTTTTCCCTTTCACCTCCCCCTTTTCCCCCTCCATTAGAAAAGCTTTTTCTTGCTTCTTCTATGAGACATAATTTACTCCATTCCATTTCTCCCTTTCTCCTCCCAATATATTCCTCTCTCACCCCTTAATTTTATTTTTTTAGATATGATCCCTTCTTATTCAACTCACCCTGTGCTCTCTGTTTCTCTGTCTCTCTTTGTGTGTGTGTGTGTGTGTGTGTGTGTGTGTATGTGTGTAATCCCTCCAGCTACCCAGATACTGAGAAAAGTTTCAAGAGTTACAAATATTAGCTTTCCATGTAGGAATGTAAATAGTTCAGCTTTAGTAAGTCCCTTGTGATTTCTCTTTCCTATTTACCTTTTCATGCTTCTCTTAATTCTTGGGTTTGAAAGTCCAGTTTTCCTTTCAGCTCTGGTCTTTTCATCAAGAATGCTTGAAAGTCCTCGATTTCATTGAATGATCATTTTTTCCTCTGAAGTATTATACTCAGTTTTGCTGGGTAGGTGATTCTTGATTTTAATTCTAGTTCCTTTGACTTCTGGAATATCATATTCCAAGCCCTTCAATCCTTTAATGTAGAAGCTGCAAGATCTTATATTATCCTGATTGTATTTCCATAATACTCGAATTGTTTCTTTCTAGTTGTTTGCAATATTTTCTCCTTGACCTGGGAACTCTGGAATTTGTCCACAATATTCCTAGAAGTTTCTCTTTTTGGATCTCCTTCAGGAGGTGATCAATGAATTCTTTCAATATTTATTTTGTCCTCTGGTTCTAGAATGTCAGGGCAGTTTTCCTTGATAATTTCATGAAAGATAATGTCTAGGATCTTTTTCTGATCTTGACTTTCACATGGACCCATAATTTCTAAATTGTCTCTCCTGGATCTATTTTCCAGGTCCAATGTTTTTCCAATGAGATATTTCATATTATCTTCCATTTTTTCATTCTTTTGGTTTTGTTTTGTGATTTCTTGATTTCTCATAAAGTCCTTAGCCTCCATCTGTTCCATTCTAATTTTTGAAGAACTATTTTCCTCAGTGAGCTTTTGAATCTCCTTTTCCATTTGGCTAATTTTGTTTTTTAAAGCTTTCTTCTCCTCATTGGCTTTTTAGACCTCTTTTCGCAATTGAGTTAGCTTATTTTTAAAGGCGCTGTCTTTTTCAGCATTCTTTTGGGTCTCCTTTAGCAAGGTGTTGACTGACTTTTCATGATTTTCTTGCATCTCTCTCATTTTTCTTCCCAATTTTTCCTCTACCTCTCTTACTTGATTTTCAAAGTCCTTTTTGAGCTCTCCCATGGCCTGGGATCATCACATATTTATTTTGGAGGTTTTGGATGCAAAAGCCTTGACTTTTATGTCTTTCTCTGATGGCACATATTATTCTTCCTCATCTGAAAGGATGGAAAATTATACTTATTTACCAAAAAAGTAACCTTCATAATCTTATTTTCTTTCCCTTTTGGGGGCATTTTCCCAACCAGTTACTTGACTTTTGGGTCCTTTGTCAAGAGTAGAGTATGCCCTGGGGAACTGTAAGTTCTCAGTTCCTCCAAGGTGGCACAATCCAGGGAGAAGAGTTTACTCCCTGACCTGGCTAGTGGCTGAGATTCAGGTCAGCAGGGCAATTCCCCCAGGGGTTCATCCAACAATGGACTCTTGCTGCCACTCATTGCTGTTGCCTGGGGCCTGGGCTAAGGGAGGACACTGCTCTTTTGTCAGGGAGGTGAGAAAGCCCTCTTACCAACCTTTGAAGCTGCCTCTGACTTTGTTGGTTGAGGGGTCTGGGAATCTCTGCCATCCCTGAAGCCTGCTCTGATCCTGCTCCTCCAGGCACTGTGTGGCCCAGGCCGGACTATGCTGAGCTCCGTGTCTGTTGCGACAGACCTTTCCCATCGGCCTTCCAGGCCACCCTGGGCTGGAAATCTCCTCCATTCTATTTTTCTGTGACTTCTGGTGCTCTAGAATTTGTTGAGAGTCTTTCTTTACAGGTATTTTATGGGCTGTAGGAGAAGAGCTAGAGTCTGTGCATGTTTCTACTCAGCCATCTTGACTCTGACCCCTCTTGTGAGGAATCTTGTATGCATTCTTGCACATATTTATAGATGTACATGTAGTCTCCAGTGGAATGTAAATTTCTTGAAGGTAGAGACTTTAATTTCTGTCTTTTAACTCAAAGCATCTAGTGCAGTAGCACATTGTAATAAAAAATAATCTAATAATTGATACCATTTATCTAGTGTTTTAATTTATGAAAAGTTCTTTATAAATATCATCTAATTTTATCCTTACAGCAACCCTGACAGGTAAGTGCTATTATTGTCTCCATTTTATAGCTGAGGGAACTGAAGCAGACAGAAGTTAAGTGACTTGCCCAAGGTCACCAAGCTAATAAGCATCTGAGATCAGAGATAAATTCAGATCTTCTTGACTCCACATCCAGCATTCCATCACCTGAGACACTTTGCTGTAGGAGTAGCTTAATACATCTTTGGTGACTGATTGAGATAGTGAGTTTCCTATCATTAGAATTAGGACCATATTGTGGGATGTTATTATAGCACATCATGCCTAAAGTAGTGGTTTTGAACTAAGGGATCTCTGTCGCTCATTTCACTTTTGGGATTCTAGAATTCTAGAACTTGAATGACTTCACAAAATTTGCAAGGAAAATGGATCTTTTTCCTGCCTAATGAGGGTACTTTCTCATCTCTATTAATGGAGGAATGAGATTGGGAACAAGAGGATGAACTCTTGATTGACCCTGTTCTGAGCTGTACTCTTCCTATTCCCAAGCCAGCTCAAACCCCTCATAGCCCTATGTCTTTGTCCCTGTCTGAAACATACCTGAGAACCTGGCAGAATTTATCTAGTGTATAGTCTTCTTAGAAGTCTGATTGGGTAATTCTTACCTGTTATAAGACTGTTCACATTTTCCCTGCATAAAAGCCATTTTCTTCTCCAGGATCCAGATAGTATCTACCACTCTATGCTAGCTTAACATTACATCATTGTCATTCATAGTGATTATCATAGGAAGACCAATAGTAACTGTGCTTTGAAATCTACTTAGACCAGCAGGGCATTTAACACTATACAGGCCAGACTAGTTTCACTAATATTAAAGGCACTCCTTAAAGACAGCTGGCATATTATGGAGTAGGGAAGAGAAGCTTGGACTGCTACAGTTGGCACATATCTGTGGGGGAGATAAATAGACTTTTCAGTCTTTGGAACAGTCATTACAAGAACCCTTCCCCTAACACACCTCCTCCCAGCCCTAGGCACAAATTCATACTTATGAAGAATATAAAATAAAATTGGCCAAGGAGAGGATGAAGAAAGACAACAATACAAGTCCATTTCTTCTAATACTGGGACCAATCAAGAGGACAGAAAGGAAAATAGACCCAAAGTAGCTTTCATATGTGTATATGTACATATGTATGTACATATGTATATATGTAATGTATATGTATATATGTAATATATATGTATATATGTAATATATATGTATACAAAGAAAAAGATTTTATACTATCTCTGTGCTATACCTTATCATGCTGAGAAAAGGCTCATTCTTTGTGGTAATGGAGATGCTGGCCAGCTAAGCACATATATTACTATTCTCCAGCTTCCCTGCAACAGGCATCTGTGAAAGGTGAATTGGATAACAAAGCACTCAAATTGTATAATAACTGACTGCAGTGTTTAAGATTGCTGCCTATGCATTGAACAGGGCAACGCATCTCCTACTTCATACAAAGCCTCAGGACTTCCTCTGTGTAAGAATTTGCTGTTCCTGGCTGCTCAGAATGCAGACCTTGTTCTGAACTTGCTCTCTGGGCATGTTATATTTCTTAACATTATAGCAAACCCATCAGTGGATTTACTCTTTGGTTAGTGGCACTTGTAAAACCCACTCACAGGTTCCAAATAAAGCAATAAAAGAAGGATTGCTCCAACCTTTTTGGGGGGAAGAGGGTAGCTAGGAAGGGAAGCTTGAAGGACAGAAGGAGAAAAGACAGGAAGAAGAAAAGTGGAAGTCTTTTTCATCATTCCTTCCTTATTTCATTCCTATACGATTCAGCGTGTTCCTTATACATGGCAAACAAACACACTGGACATCTACTCCTGTTTTCATGAGGGGCAGCATTGTTTTCAAACTTCTGAAAATAAACAAATCAAAATTTGAGAACAGTCTTTTTAATTCTTTGCTCGCTTTTCCTTTCTGAAGGTTCACCTCTCAGTTTTCAAAGAGGGCAACAACAAAGACCTCTTCAGGGAGAACAAAGGGATCATGGTACTCCAAGTTCCATTGATGCTGTTCCAGTACTTGTGAAGGAGCCATGTTGAAAATGTTCATATAGAATATTATGTTTTTGAAATGTTAGCCACTCTAACCCTTTTCCCCTTGTTTAAAATAGCATAACATAGAGTTTTTATGTCAAATATTCAACTTTACCATAGTTTCTTCTCATTCCTCTTTCAATCTTTTTCCATCCACTCACACACACACACACACACACACACACAGAGGTGTACACAAACATACATACATTTACATATATTATAGCTAAACTATTAACTTCAATTCTACCTCCTCTTTGTCAGTATTCTCCATTTCATGAGCATAATACATTCTATTTTTATTCCTGGTTACTCTTTAGACCCCAAAGATGACTCATTTCAGTGGTAAATTCACAAATATATGCCCAGGATTTGGAATCATTCAAACAAGAGCGTTGAGTGAATGCAGAATATTATACTCAGAATACCTGTCACAACTTAGGTAGCAGCTGTTCCAAGAGTACAAATAATCCAATATTTTGTTGTCTCATCATTCACAGCTCTTTGAAGGAAAACAGTAAGCAAAATAAGCACACGGAAGCAAATCAATGAATTTAGTAGGAGAGAGGGGGTCAAACTGGGCTATTTTAAAAATCTAAAAATGCAATCACCATACTTGCTGCTGTGAAGCACACATATTTTGACACACTTTTAAAGCCTATATTCTCTGAATTAGCATGGTTGTCCAAATACCACCAGACTCAGAGTGCAAATGACAGAAACGACAGTGAAGAGAGCCCTGGTTGTTGTGCTATATTAGATACACACAGTTACATAGTTACACATAGAGCAAAATGCTGTGTTTGATAAAATATATACTTAATATACCTGCAAGGTATAGATCTATGTATTTATAAAACTTTATATGCAAACGTATAGTTGTATGAATATATGTTTGCATGGATATATATGTATTAATACATACATAGGTTATTGCACACATATGAATATTCACATAGATTTATGCATACAAGTATGTAAATACACATAATATTGGCTCTGTAATAAAAATAGTTTAATTCACTACTTTCTAATTCATAGAATTAAAACAAAATTATACCTTTTGAGGAATAACCTCTTCCAGAATTTAGGTAGAAATGAAAATTCTCTAAATAGCAAAATTTGGCCCTTTCAAATATTTTTTTTATTTGATACAATGAAAAAGGTAATATAGGAGGTTTTTAAGATTATCACGCCAGTGGTTGTAATGTTTAGTCCTATGTAATTTCACCTTTCACATATAGCTATCAATATTTATAGATATAATGTAGTGAGAGACTGATTTACCTTATGTGGGGATAACAACTATTACAAATCCCCAATATTCCACAAATCAGGATATAAATTGAGTTTACTTTACACTCATGGATGCCATTAGGCTCCTCCCCTACCAGGGAAATTGTTTCCATGGCAACTAAAGAGGAAAAAGCACAGAGAGTCTAAAAAAAGCGCAAAAAACTAACAAAATGAGATATATATGGAATAAACAAAATATGGGGGAAATATGGGATGTCACAACATTTTTATTGCCTCCAGACACATATACTCCTGGAGACTATAAGGCCATGAAGGATCTGACATTACAGAAAGACTCAGTGAGTGGGATGCATCATAAGGATCTGCACAATTGCCTAGGATGGAAAGGCAGCCCTTTTCAAATCAAAATGGCTGAATCTTTCCATTGCATCCAACTCTGCTGCAGTTGTATGGGCCTGATGAGAGCAGCTCAGCATACAGTATGCAGTTCAAGTCTGAGTAGGAACCCGACTGTCCTGTTCATAACTGCATTGAATTATATTGGATAGGGTAGCCGATAGACTATTCCCCAGCTCAGCAACACAAATGCACCTAATTCAGTTGTTGTCGTATATTAAAATCACTTCTGGTCAGTCAGGACAGACTATCAGAGTGAACCCTAGTTAACACCTGATTTTATTTTTTCTTGCTTGGTACTGAGGTAAAATGCATAGTAATTATGATTTCAAAAAATGAAATTCTGTATATGTGTGCATATATATGTATTACTTATACATACGTGTGCATATGTGTATTACATATACATATATGCACACATATTGAAGAATTCAAGGGGACACACATGCTAGTTACTGTGTCTAGTTTTTATAAACATATATTTTTAATTAATTTTCTTTGTAATTCAAAGTAGGTGTCTAATGCATTCATAGAACGATATGGGCTCCCTCTGGGGGGCGATTTTAATACCTGCAATTCCCTTGGCTGTTAATCAAAGACTTTTTTTTAGCTCTGTAGATGATTTATATCTGCTGAATGTTCAGAAGGTTGAGATTATGACTATATGAGGGTGGGGGTGGGGGAATCAAACCATTGTCACAAATAGATAAGAAAAAAATCTTACAGAAAATTCACGGAATTGTGGAATGTCAACCCCATACTTGCTTTTCTTACTCTCTTTTATAGAAATAATCCATATATTTCTCTGGGGGAGAGAAAAATGCTTAAAAAAAAAACTATTTTTTCAGGAGACACTGAAATTACTTCATTTAAAAGGATAATAATTGTCACATTCTTCATCATATAATCCTCTCCTGCACTGTAGTCTTGAATTTTGAAAGAAAACATATTTTAACATCTCTTGAAAATATTATAGGCTTGAATTTATTATGGAATAGGAAGTATTGTTTGTTCTTAAATTCATATTTAATAACCATTGTTTTCTTTACATAGTAGACATAATTTGTTCTTATTATTTATATTGCTATGATATATAAAATATGAACACAGTTTTTCCCTACATGAAGAAAAAGGAGGGACAAAAGAAGCATAAGAGGGAAGGCTTTAACAATTTAAAAATGCTGTGACTTTCGGTATACCTTGAGGGTTATATGTAGCTCAAGACATGCATATATGTGAATTAAGTAAATTCTTAAAACTTACTTTTTTAATCAAAGACAAAGCAGGAAAGGGGGTAGGTCAAATCAGAGTAAATTGTTTTTGACTTACTTCTCTATGATATATTCCTGTTATACTCCGTGAGAATGATTAGTTTATCATATGTGTAGTCATATGTCAATACACATGGATGTTTACAAAATTATAAACTGACCTTCTAGTTGGGGCAAAGTTAGAGTGTGGGAACAAATAGAGTAGTATGGTGGTATAAAAGAAAGAAGACGAGATCTGGTATCAGAGGGACTGAGTTCAAATTTGAGCTTTACTTCTTATTATCCATGCTGATTTTGAGTTGTCATTTCATCTATCTGAGCTTCATGATTCACAACATCAAAATGAAATTCACACTAGACAATCTCTATCATCTTTTCTAGCTCTACCATTCCTATACTCAAGTGGTAGGTGACCCAATGACAGAATTTAGAGTTAGGTTGGAATTTAGAACACATCTGATTCAACTTTCTGTCAAACACATCACTGACAATATAAAAGTTTGGCCTGAGTATTCCCCACTCACATTTTGTTGAGGCACCTAGTCTATTTCTGGGAAGTTGTAATCAAAAGAAAGGGTATCCTTGTCAAATCTAAATTCATGTCCCTACTAATTCTAGCCAATGGTCCTAGTTGTAGTTTTTTGCTAAGGAAGAAGGTAGAATACATCTACTGCCTCTACCAAAAGACAATTCTTCAAGTATCTGAAGAATGTTATTGTGTTTCTCTTTTCTAGAGCAAATAATATTATATTGGTTATGCATTTTCTGGGAACTAGGTTGTATTTGCCTTGCATATTTGTGTGTTTCATCCCTGACTCTGATGATCTCTCGTCATCAGGATGTTCTGCATGGGTTAGATGTTTAATTAGTTCTCCACATCGAGCAAATAGATTCTGTCTAACAAAGCTGACCATATAAAACTACCTGTTCCAGAATTCATTTCCCTCCTTCTTTCCCCCTCCAAATAATCATGGAAAGGCATGTCACTGTCTGAATAGTATTACCCTCATCCCTATCTCATATCTATTTTTTTAAACAAGGTTATTCTCTTCCATTTTTTTATATTTCATTTATGAATCTCATCCCATACTTATGAAATTTGTAGACACCTTGTTGTGTTAAGATTTTACTTGATCTTTTTTATTACTTATATTCTGTTTATCATTATATAGCTATCTTAGGTCATAAAAATATTTCCCAGTTCCTTTGGTGTCATTTGCTCCCAAGAATTACTTGGCATCTCCTATAGCATTCAACTCCTGCTGTTTCTAATATTATCTCATTTTACCATTAAATCTAAGAATTTTTGTTCATTTACAATCTTTGATGGTGGGATTTCAATCTCTTTTACAAATTAGTAGGGTGTTAAATTTGGGGGAAAATATCTGAAATTCTCCAAAGTTCCTCTGATGACAGCAATACTTTAATAGCTAATCCAGGTCCTAATTAGTACAAATAATGAATTCCCTGAAATTTTTGCATGTATTCAGATTTGTACTATTTTAAAATTTGTTCCAACCTGGAGGAAATAAGACATGTATTTGAATAGTGTCTTGATTTCAGAGAATTCATTATTTGCACTAATTAAGACATAGCTAAAAATGAACCAGCATTTCACTTGACATGGCTACTTTATCATGGTCTTGCATTGTCTCTGTTTTTATCCTGAATGTTTTTTCCCTATTTGAGTGTAAGCTTTTTGAAGAGAGAAATTGTACCTGCTTATGCACTGTATCCCAAGTTTTCATGGTACATAGAAAATATTTGATAAAGACTTTATGATTTATTCATTGATGGGTCAAGTGAAGGATGAATGGATCGATTGGTGTGGGTCACAACACATTCTTGCCTTCTCACAGTATTTAACTCTTGTCCATGTTCTGCCATAAACTTTCAGGACAGATTTACTCAAACATGCTAAAATCTTCCTTTAAGTTTTTTTTACGTTATTCATTCAAGTGAAATTCTTCTTAACCAACCCACTCACATCTTGCCACCTGATTGGCCCACTTTCTTTTCCAAAAGACTTTCCTTTTTCCACTCTGAAGGTAGCTCATCATTAGCAGTATGTCACAGCCTATTTATTTTTTACCAACCATATGTTTTTCTGTTGCCTTTTGAGTCACTCACAATTTTTCTTCTTTCAGGATTGTAACATTCCAAGACCATGTACCATTTCTGAGAGAACATTAATGTTAAAAATATGGAGTTTTATGACAGGGAACGGGTTAAGACTGCTGAAAGGAACCATTTTACTAAATATTTGGCTTGATTTTGTATCACACAGACATGGCTAATATGTATCAATGAACCCATCTCTTTAGAAAATAAAACATTGAGTTTGGCATCACATTTTCTTTTAATAATTTACATTTTGACATCAACTTTTCCAGGCAGGTTTTTTCTAAATTTTCATTTTTGATCATCAATAAAGACTTTTCTAGTTAGTTCCTTTGATGCGAAATTTTTATACAAAAAAATCATTCTGAAAAGGTGTATCTCTTTTGATCATTATCAGAGACACATAGTTTCATATGGATGGAGCTTTGTGTACACTGTGATAGCATTTCAGTTGCCAAAATATTTTTTCCAGGAATAATATAAAGCATCACTATTGATGCCCCTCTTAGGCCTGGAAAACTTCCATTAGCAACAGCTTTGTGCCATACTCAACATCAAATACTAGGACTAAGTTTCCAAAAATATGTTTTCAGAATACGTTAATCTATAGTTACTAAAATTATCCCAACTTGCAGGAATAGAGACAAGAAAATCATAACCAACATCAATGGATTCAAACGGTTCCCTCATAGACCTTTCTAAGAAATTGTTTACACTCAGTGTTTGCAGAAGAGGTGTTGTATATTTATTCTGTTTGTACGTGTGTACATACGACCTCAGTACCTTGTACATTATACATTGCCTGGAATATAGTAGGTATTTAATAAATGTTTGTTGATTGGTTGATCTGATAATGAAACTCATTATATCCTTGCAGCTACAAGGTTTAAGGGGAACAGGAGTAAGTGGAGTCCTAAGAGACTTTATATAGTATTCACAAAGTCATAAAATCTTATCTGCATATGAGTTCATTGCCTCAACAAAGAATTTTTGAGAAAGTTACCAAATACTCCCAAAGTTTGTAGAGCACAATTTTTATTTGCCATCCTTACTGGTAAAATTCTGAACCTGCAGTAATTCAATAAAAAAAAATATTAAATGAATCAATAAATGAGAAGGCATCATCTCAACCTTCTGATCTTGAAAGGGAGGAATTAAATACTTATGAGCCACTTGTTCATATGAGAAAAACAGAGAAGACAACAGAGAAAAAAGAAATCAGAGAAAGGAAGATAGCCCTTGCCAGCACCTGTTTTCGATTTCTTTTTCCATGGTTGTAGCCATGCCTAGGTGGTCTTAGCATTACAGTGAGGAGAGGAGGGAGAGTGGGTAAGGTTCTATTTGTTTTGACATTAACAAAAGGTAAGGGTGCCCTTTCACAGAATTTTGCTTGGGGCCTCAAATCTCCAGCCAGGCCATTTGGCTGCTCTGATGAACAGCAATCAATAAAGGCATTGGTTATTAATCTGACCCAAACTGTAGTGACCTTAAGACTATACCAATAGTTACAATGACAAGACACATAAGACACATGTAAAGTAACAAGCCAAGTCATTTTCTTTTCTTTTTAAAATTTTTTTCACTTACTTTATTCTTTTTTCCCAAAATTTATTAATTTATTTGTTTTCAGTTTTCAACAATCATTTCAATAAATTCCATTTTCCCCCTCCCTTCCCTCTCCCTCCCAAGACAGCATGCAATTTTATATGGGTTCTACACATACATTCCTATTAAACACATTTTCACATTAGTCATGTTCCACAGAATAATTAAAATGAATGGGAGAAACCATGACCAAAACAAAACATAACAAAGGAGAAAATAGTCACTTCATTCTGCAGTCTGACTCCATAGTTCCTTCTTTGGATATGGATGGCATTTTGCATCATGAGTTTTTTGGAAGTGTTTTAGATCTTTATGTGGCTGTGAAGGACTAAGTCTATCAGAAATGGTCCTCACATACAGTGACTGCTATTGTGAATAATGTTCTCTTGTCTCTGCTTACATCACTCAGAGTCAGTTCGTACAAGTCTCTCCAGGTGTTTCTGAAGTCTGCCTGTTCATCATTTCTTATAGCACAATAGTATTCCATTACATTCATATACCAAAGCTTGTTCAGCCATTCTCCAACTGATGGGCATCCCCTTGTTTTCCAATTCTTGGCCATCACAAAAAGGGCTCTTTATAAATATTTTTGTACATGTGTGTCCTTTCACATTGCTATGACCTCTTTGGGATACAGTCCTAGAAGTGACATTGCTGGGTCAAATGTAGCCCTTTGGTCATAGTTCCAAATTGCTCTCCAGAATGGTTGGATCAGCTCACAGCTCCACCAACAGTGACTTAGTGTTCCAACTCTCCCACATCTCCAAAATTTATCATCTTCCTCTTTTGTCATGTTAGCCAATCTGATAGGTGTAATGTGGTACCTCAGTGTTGTTTTGATTTGCATCTCTCTAATCAATTGTGATTTAGAGTATTTTTCACATGATTGTAGATAGCTTTAATTTCTTCCTCTGATAACTGCCTGTTTATATCCTTTAACCATTTGTAAGTTGGGGAATAGTTAGTATTCTTGCAAATTTGACTTGGTTCTCTACATATTTTAGAAATGAGACCTTTATCAGATATACTAATGGTAAAAATTATTTCCCAGTTTTCTGCTTCCCTCCTATTCTTGGTTGCTTTGGCTATTTGTGCAAAAACTTTTCAGTTCAATGTGATCAAAGTTATCCATTTTGCATTTCATAGTGTTATCTATCTCTTGTTTGGCCATAAATTCCACCATTCTGCATAAATCTGACAAATAAACTATTCCTTACTCCCCTAGTTTGTTTATAGTATAAGCCTTTATACCTAGATCATGTACCCATTTGGACTTTATTCTGGTATACAGTGTCAGGAATTGGTCTATGCCAAGTTTCCATCACACTATTTTCCATTTTTACCAGCAGTTTTTGTCAGACAGTGAGTTCTTATCCCAGCAAGTCATTTTTCATGCACCAGAGTTCAGTTCCACTCCTTAAAGACACAACCCAATTTGATTAACTGCTCAAGCATCTGACAGGTACTTAATCTGTAATGCTATCAAATAAGCCAAGTGCTGCCAAATGCCCTATCTACATGGCATAGATAGCATAGGGTAGGATTCCATAGGAGGAAAGGGATGGAGACTGCACATATGGTTTAATTGATACAGGGAATTATCAGGTGAGGAGACTCCTACCAATGAAAGTCATCTTCTTCTATGCAATTCATGGTCTTCAAGAGTTGCTTAGCTCCCTGAGAAGTAAAGTGACTCCCCCATAAGCATAACTAGAGCCCTAGTCTTTCTGGATTCAAGGCCAAGTTATTTTTTCACTATGGTACACTGAATATAAGCAGACACCAAAACAACTGTTATAGGCTTATCATACAGGGCCATTGACCTGCTTCCTTTGAATGTCAAGGCAAATATTTTTGAGATATTGGAAGGAAGGAAACTAAAAAATATTGGGTATTCTTTTGGTGTCTTACAAACTTCTTCCATTTAATCTTTTTCCTTCCTTTAGCAAGCATCAACCATTTAAGAGCAGAATGCTTTCTTAGCATCTGAAACACTGTCTTTCAAAAGCAAAGATCAAAGAGGGTGCATTTTCTAATCTTTTGCCATTAACAATGTCCCTTTTACTGACAAAATGGAATTACTTAGTGCTGTTAAAGAGACCCCTGTAGTTTTGAGCATATAAATGGGATGTCTTAATACAGCACATGAAATTAATTATAACATGTTTAATATCTTTCATATGAATTGAAATGAGCAAGCTATCTGCCATTTGGTTATTTATTTTAAGCATTTTTCAAACTGCATAAAGCTATGTAATATATCTTGAATATTTAACATAGCTAAGATAACTTATACAGACTCAGCATTTTTAATATTCATAATTTTTATACTAAGAAAATTGGACAGTTTTATCACCAGGTAATATTTGTAGACAGTGTCTGGGAAAAGAGGAAAGATAGAATGCTGCTGCATCAGCATGTGGCCTGCAAGGAATATAAAAGGACACATAGTATGTATTTTTGATCAGTTGGCCAGCGTATGGCTTAGTACGTCAGGCTGCCTTTATGAAAATGCAGATGGAAAAAAGGTTCACAGAACACAGTCGTGAAGTATGCAACTCATTTTTATTTTCCCTAGGATTTGCAAAGAAAGAAAGGGCAGCCCATTGACCAGAGAGCTTGGTGAGAATTTGTTCTCCATTTCTGAAAGCTTGTCATTTAGATTCATTACCCAAATGAAACTTTCTCAGGATCGTAATTGCCTTACCACTCTATGGGGAAACTGGTACATCGTGCATTTTCCCCTCTTTTCTCTGCCCCCTAGTTTCTTGCCTCTTGACCACAGGGGTCAGTGATAAGAATGTATTTGCAGAAAATTGAGATGCAGCCTCCTTGCATGAAGGCAGCAGGATCATCTACATTTTCGAAGATTCAGCCATGGCCTTTGTTCTTGGACATGATAGAAAAGCTGCTCTCACTCTTTCAATTGAAGAGCCAGCATGAGTCAGACCAGATGGCTGTTGACCTTCAGGCAAGAGAGAATGGGAGAGATTCCCAACTGTGATGCTCATTACTCTAGGCAATGACCACCACTGCAGTGCAAGGCCCCCCAAGATGTGTACCTGTAAAACTTGCACTTCCTCTTTAAATGTTTTACTCCCTCCCCCTTATTTTTTTTTGGTAGTTTATGCAGTTGCTCTGGATATTCAACATATTATGGAGGTTTTTATTGTCTCAGTGCCTATCAGTTTATAGTGCAATGATAACTAACCTGTGTATAGTACTTTACATACGTTATTTCAGCTGAGTCTCAAAATAGCAGTACTCCACATTATTTTCTCCATTTTACAGATGAAGAAACTGAGGCTTAGAAATCTTAAATGCTGTCTCTAAGGCAACACAGTTAATGCCTGAGAGTCCAGTTAAAGATTATTTAACTTATTTATTTATTTTCATCCCCACCACTTCTTAGAACAATGGCTGACATAGCACATGATTAATAAGTGTTAGCTGATGACTCGTTTGAACACAGGAGTCCTCATTCCAAGTTCAGTATTCTAGACCCTATTCCATGATGTTTTTATGTGTCATTGGCCACATGTGCAGGAATGACTGAAGGGATTGATATAATTTTCCCACATTTCCTTGCTGTGTAAAGGTGAAGATTTCTAGATTTTTGGATATGTTAAATATGGGTAAAATATATGACAAGGTGTTGCTCAAAGCCATCTCTTTTTTCTTGCCTAATACTTTGGAGGTCATCAGATGGCTGAAAAGGGTTAGAATGGAGACAGCCTTATGACTATGGTACAGCCTTTGGTCTCCTCTTTCTACATGTGGCCAATACCCCCTTCCTGACCATCGGCATTGGGTCTGGATAAATAATATTCCATATTAAATTGACACTGGCTGATATGAGAAAAGAGAAGCACAAAAGTGAACTTACTGTTCTATTTCCATCCACCTGGCTCTTCCTATTCTCTTATCTCTGCATCCCCTCTACTTTATCTTCCTTAAAGGACCAGAGGCTGTTAATTACTTCATGGACCTCAATGTTCTGATGAAATGAAGCTTGTCCTTAAGCTGCTGTCTGGTTGTTTCTGTATTAAGTACCTATGATATCCATGAGTAATAAGGACAATGGAGCAATAGTGTCTGCTTCCTAAACCCTACCTTGTGGGAGTAATTGGAGAGTTAATCCCCTAGATGGAAAGCACTTAACCTATAGTCATATGCTACATGCAGATTCATATCATCCCCACAAACATATAAATATAGTTTCATGGAGGATTTATCTTCTCAGACAATATGACAAGGAAAAATAAGAAATTATTTGCATGTGTTGGCTTCAAAATATTATATCTTCTAAAAATTTTAATTACATGAATAATAATTTGTAATTTAATTTGTTAAATAAACAAAGAAATAAATGAATGGGTGGATGGATGGATGGATGG
This sequence comes from Notamacropus eugenii, assembly GCF_028372415.1. Lineage (NCBI taxonomy): Eukaryota > Metazoa > Chordata > Mammalia > Diprotodontia > Macropodidae > Notamacropus > Notamacropus eugenii. The sequence continues at coordinate 283,148,204 of NC_092875.1, read as the reverse complement.
ATGGATGGAAGAATAAATAGATAAATAAATAAATAAATAAATAAATAGATAAATAAATAAATAAATTGCTTAAAAGGGTTCAATAAAATTAGTCCTTTTTTAAAGAGCCAGACCAGAGCTGAGTGACATCCACACAAAAGACTAGACAAATCCCCCAATCTAAGGATACTTCTAGGATGTAAGTCAATTGTTATGCCTTAACATCTAAGGAAAAAGAGAAACATAATGTAGTCTGTCACCCAAAACATGGGAAATCTTTCACCAACATCATCATGTCATTTTTAAGTAAAAGAATACTAACATGATACTGATGGTCCAGAAAGTTCTCAAACTATATTGAAATAAAAGTTCAGAAAGTAAAATGAATGACAATGATAAAAATATTGACATGACCTTTATATAGTACTATAGGATTTGAAAGGCAATTTACATTATCTTATTTGTGGATAGTCTTGATCCACACTGACTAAAACTAGTCTTCTTTTCCAACATGAGGCTGTGGAAAGAGAGGAGGTTGAACTTAAGAGATTCAGGACATGGTTTCAAATTCTCATATTACCTTACTGCTTAGCCGCAATCCATGTGAGCCTCAACTCTAGTATGAGATTGTTGGACTTCATGACTTCTATGGTTCCATCCAGGTCCAGACATGTGATTCCTATAAATAGGTTTTGGACGTTCTAAGAAAAAATATTTATGTAAAATCAATTCTTTTTAAGAGTCCTATGAGCTTATCACCAACCTGTTCTAAATTTAAAGGTTAATCTTCAGTTAGGAGAGCTTGGTATTTGTTTTACATTATGATATATATTCTGGGGTGAGATGGGAGAGAATTTCTAAGTCCTTATTTCATTATTCTGAGGAAAAGTGTAATTGAGGAAAAGGTTATTTACATACTGACTGCTTTTGAAAAAAAGGATATCTTTTTTTTGCTAAGTCAACAGTTCTCAAAGTGTGGTCCATAGACCTCTGGAGGTTTCTGAGAATCTTTTAGGGAAGTTTGGAAGGTAAAACCTATTTTGTGTAATTATATCAAATTTTATTTGCTTATAAATAAATCAATTTACTCATTTAAGATGCTCCGTTTTCCAACTAAATATCTGTGTGAGATCAGATTTTTCCTTTTATATTTCAGCAAAAACAACAAATCATAACAGATTGACTGTAAAAGCAGATATAAGAATTCAGCTGTCTTCTATTAAACTGAACGTCAAAAAGACCTACAAATATGTAAAACAATACTATTTATTTCATCAATTTATTTTTTGGTTTGAAAATATTTCATTTATGTTCATTTTTTAATTTTAGTATTCCTTGTAAATTAATTAATAAAATATATTTTAAATCAATAGTTCTAATTTCTAATATAATAAATATCAATATAATTATATATAAATATCAAAATAAGTATTAAATCAATAAAAAATCTAATATAACAAATATCAATAACCCACAAAGTCAAAAGCTCTTTGCATTCCTCAATAACTTGTAAGTGTTTAAATGAGTCTGAAGGCCAAAAAGTTTGAGAACTGCTATCCTACACTGAGTAAAAATGATGCAAGAAAGGAATATTGAACCATGACTCGATAATTATTTGTTTACATGTTTATGATATTTTTATGTGTCTGTCCACATAGAAGACCTCATTCACAAAATTATTCAAATACATTTGATGATTTTCACTTGGATTATTATTTAGTATTTATCACAAACATATTTAAAAATAATTGCTACATAGCTAACACAACTGAAATACACTTATGAAGAGCCTTATAAAGAAGTAATTAAATATACATGTATTTATGCACATATGTACATATATAATGTTAAATGGGAAAATGTTGAATTCATTAAAAAACACCATTAAGAACAATTACTAAATAACCAAAGTATATTAAAGCACATATTAAATATTAAATGCTTCTTTTAACCAGAACAAAAGGATTCTCAAGATATGACTTTCTGGTGTTAGAAGAATGAAAAATATAGTTCCACTTTCATGTTTCTCACACAGCCAATTCTTTTGGAAGAATTACTTCTTAGTCACTAGCAAGCAAAAACTGACTGCCCATCTTTTAGGAGAAAAAATAATATCACCTAAGTTTTCAAGCTTTCTACAACTTATATAACTGATCTCACAGTGAAGCAGAAGCCTACCCTCTTACCCATATGAAATGTGCTTAGGGTCCAATACGGTCTCCAAGCATCCATCATAAGGTTCTTTCTCTTTCTTTTTCCCTTTCCTTCTTTTCCCTTCTCTTCCTTTTCTTCTTTACTTCCCTAACTTTTTCTTTCTTTCCTTCCTTCCTTCTTTTCTTCCTTCCTTTTTTTCTTCCTTCCTTCCTTCCTTTCTTTTCTTTCTTTCTTTCTTTCTTTCTTTCTTTCTTTCTTTCTTTCTTTCTTTCTTTCTTTCTTTCTTTCTTTCTTTCTTTCTTTCTTTCTCTCTCTCTCTCTCTCTCTCTCTCTCTCTCTCTCTCTCTCTCTCTCTCTCTCTCTCTTTCTTTCTTTCTTTCTTTCTCTTTCTTTCCCCTTTATACCCTCTCTCCCTCATTGACATGTTTCCTCTTGGGGTAATCTAAGTGAATTTGAAAGTTCTGAAGATCCTTGGTATAAGCAAAGAACCGGTTAGTAACCAAGGAAACTTTCCCATCAGAGAGAACAGACATCAGAATGAGGATTGACTTGACTACCCCATTTTTACCAACAGATATATACTAATAGTTTTTGGATGGTGTCTGGTTGAAGAGAAATATATAATGTCTAATTAGCACTTTTGCAATTTTCTCTGTGTTCTAATGCAATATAAATATTAGCAATCCTGAAAATTATAATATGTTCTGTTACTAAATCCCATCATAACTTATATTGTTCTATTAACACAAGCTGCGATTTTTAAAAAAGATATCTTCCTGTTTGTAGGAATAAATTACCTGCCACAGAACTGATTCACTTTGTCCATTGAGTACCTTGGTCCATGCCCTTTGCTGGGGAAGGGAAGACCATATCCAAAGACACTAACTTTTACTATACTTGCCATTTTCTCTAATATAACAAATGGAGGGTTGTTAATAGGATATGAGTACAGAGAATTAACAATATGAGAAAAAGAAACAGCCTCTAACTAGAGACAGGCTTCCTAAAATGGAACCAACTCCAAATCTGATGCTTGGGTACAATACAGGGAGGGGTGACTGAGCTAGCTGCTGTAGGATAATCCAAGTGGCTATCTTAATGTGAAAGTAGAATCATAGTGATTATGACCTGAAGGAACTTCAAATATCATGAAGTCTAACTTCTACCTAAAACTTATATAAGTATAATCTAGCTATAAAACTGCAATCTACATATATATCTATGTATATGTGTATATATACAAATATATACATATACATATACATACATACACATCTGTATAGACATACATACTCATACACACATATATATGAAAAATATCCTCAAGAAGTGGTTATTCTGCTTTTTCCAGAAGAATTCCAGTAAAGATAAACTCATTACCTTCAATTCCTTTTCTGGACATCTCTGACTGTTAGGAAGTCTTTCAGTTTTATTTTTCCTCTTATATTCAGCTGAAATCTGTCTCTCTTCCAATTCTACCTAACGCTTCTTGTTCTGCCCTCTGGCATCAATTAGAGTGAGACTTCTCCCATTTCTACATAACCCTAAAAAGATTTTTAAAATTGATATCCTTTTCCACACAAGTTCTTCAAGCTAAATATCCCCAATGCCATCCACTGATCCCCACATGGTATAGATTTGAATCCTTTAATTATTGCCTTCCACTTGACCCACTCCAATGTGTCACTGTTTCTGAATGTGGAACCCAGAAGTGGGTATTCTAGATAGGGTCTGATCAAAATACAGGAAAGCTAACACCACCATCATCACAATCATTCCTTCTCTCAATGCATTCTAATATCCATCATCATACTGTTGACCCACATTGAGCTTTGAGTCCTATAGTATTGCTAAGTCTATTTTTTCTATTTTGTATAAATCTGCAAATTTAATGGATTTATATATATAGAAAAACCTTCACATTCCCAAATTTGTGCAACTGATTTAAAAAACCCCAGAAGTTCAGGATTTCACTCTCATCCCTCCATATCCTTTCAGTCTAGATATGATAAGCCATCATTCTACCCTGTCAAAACCTTTTTTTAATGTAATAATTTTATTAAGGATATTGACTTCATGTCATATACAAATTTGATTATGTGCCAAATAGGATTACATCCATATTATCAGCAGCTCTTTTAATGTTAGCAAGTACAAGATAAGGGACAGATCTTTGTGGTGTTCTACTTATTTTTTTTTCAGAAGTGACGAACGTGTAAATTTATTTTTTTAACTCTATTAGCAAGCTAGAACATATATTGTTACAAGTGAAGATATGCACATATATCCATATATCCATATATTCATATATCCCAATTACATGATAAAACTACTTTTAATACTGTTTTATTTAAAGTTTTGGGTTCCAAATTCCATCCTTCTTTCCCTCTTTCCATCCTTGTCCTCCCCCTTCCCTGAGACAGCAAGCAATCAGATATAGGTTATACATGTACAATCACGTAAAACATTTCCATATTAATCATTTTGTACGAGAAGACTCAAATAAAAGAAAAGGAAAAAAAGAAAGTGAAAATAGCATGCTTCAGTCTATATTCAAATAATATTCATTCTTTCTCTGGAGGCAGATAGTATGCTTATCATTAGTTCTTTGGGATTGTCTTGGATCATTGTGTTGCTGAGAATAGCTAAGTCATTCACAGTTCATCTGTTACTATGTAATATTTTTTTGGTTCTGTTTATTTAGTTTTGCATCAGTTCATGTAAGTCTTTTCATGTTTTTCTGAAATCATCCTGCTTGTCATTTCTTATAGCACAATAATATTCCATTACAATCATATACCACAGCTTAATTTAGCATTGCCCAATTGATGGGCATCCTTTTGATTTCCAATTCTTAGCCATGTGGTATTCTATTTAAAAACAAATAAACATGCTCCTTTCTGTAACCCAACTATTCATCTATGTTTGAAATCATCTAAATTTATTTCCATCCAGTTCCCAATATCTCCATCTACTTCAAAAAGACATTGTAAGATTCTTTGTCAAATGCCTAGATGAACTCCAGAACCATTAGCCTTGTTCTGCTTGATCCTGGAGGGCTAAACTAGGAGCAACAAGTAGAAGTTGCGGTAAAACAGATTTTGACTTTGTCTAAGGAAAAAATAACTGCCTAATATTTAGAGCTTTCCACAAATGGAATAGAGTGATCTAGAAGGCAGATCCTTCCCTCTCGTGAGAAGGAAATTGAACTACCTGGTTTGTAATTCCCCCTTCTAACTTGTAAATGATAGAAATCTGTAATTCTGTTGAACACAACATGTCTGGATGAATCAATAAAATAATATTGATGAAAAAGGAAATAAAAAATAGGGTACAAAAGGTTGCATTATGTATATAGTCTATAGAGCACTGAATTTTTGATCTGACAACCTGGGGTTCTGTAATGATTCATCTATTTACAGTGTGACTTAGGACCACTGACAACTTTTCTAGATTTTATTTTGTTGCCAATACAACAATAACCTTTTCTCAATTTTCATTGTCCTTGACCTCTCTGTAACCTTTAATGTTACGGATCGTTTTCACCTCCTTGATATTCCCTTCTCTCTAGGTTATCATAAAACCATTTCCTCCTTGGTTCTTCTCCTATATATCGAACCATTCCCCAGTGTTTTTTAGTGGAATCTCATCCATCATTCAGGTTATACCTTCCAATTGTAGTTGTTCATTTTCTCGTATTTCTCTATACTACTCCACTTGATGATCTCATCAGCTCCCATAGATTTAATTACCATATATATGCTGATGATTATAAAATTCACCTATGTTTCCCTAACCTTTCTGCTGACCTCTAACCTCACATCTCCAACTACCTTTCAGATGTCTTAAACTGGATATCAAGTGACAACTTAAACACAGCAATACAATATTTAACTCATCTTTTCCACTAAATACTCCCACCCTTCTATTTTCCCCAGAGAGGTCAATAGTCAAAGTAGAAGAGGGAGAGCAATCCAGACATGGGGGATAGCCAAAGAAAATCTCTGGAGCCAAGAGATGGTGTGTCTTGTTCCAGAACAGCTGGGAGGCCAGTTTCACTGAATTAAAATGTACTTGTTGGGGATTAAGATATAAGAAGACTGACAAAGTAGGAGACTACACTACAAAAAAGCTTTGAATGCTCATTTTGGGTTTGGGTGATGGTAAACTTTCCACTGTAGTTTATTGAGTGAGTTTGGGGGGTTGTAACATAATCAGACCTATACTTTAGGAAAATAACTCTAGTGGCTGAATGGAGAATGACATGAAGTAGAGAAAGACTTGAGCCAGACAGACCCATCAACAGGTTATTGCAATAATTAAACTGCAAAATGATGAGGGCCTACCCTAGAGTGGTGGTAGTATCAATGGAGAGAAGTTGTATTTTCCAGAGATATTGCAAAAATGAAATTGTCAGGCCTCAACAACTGCTTGGAAAAAAAGAGTGAAAAACAGATAGGAATCCAGGATGACTACTGAGTTCAAGTCTGAGAGAATGGTGTGATGTAGATTATCAATTTCAAAATCTGCTAAGTGTCACACAAAGTTAATGCAAACCCAATTAAAGAAATCTACAGTGCAATGGTATTTAATCAGTCTGGATCATGTATAATACATATGAAAAGCTCTAAAACTGTCTTTGTTCTCAATGGGAAGACATGAGAGACAGTACAACTCAATGGAAAGAGAGCTTATGTGGAGTCAGCATACCTGACTTTGGATTTCAGCTCTGATACTTATTATTTAGAAGTCAATGAAAAATTCACCTCTCTCATTGAGGCTCATCTGTAAAATGGGGATAATTATGTGTATTCTACTTAGTGCTACTAGAATGACTTAAACGTCATGTTAATCTAAATCATACCACAATATTTTATGTCACTTTCCTGTCAAACGTACAACTTGAAGAAAAAAAATATTTTATATAATTGACTAGAATGTGGACTCATGCTGTGCTGCAGCAATCAGGAAATGGAGATCAATGTTTATCAAGTGGAGCTAATTTATGTCTTATTACATGGATAATTACTACTTGCACCTTCACATTCTATTACTATTCTACAGCTAGGAGGTCGGGCTTTAAAAAAAATAATGCATGAAGGCCAAAGACATGAAATCTATATCCATCATTATTTCTTTTCTTTCTGTTAAATGAATATCCTAAGAATTCATTTTCAGCCTATGGAAAAACACAAACAAGACAAGATAGCCACCACCCCCCCCCCATACTTTCAACCTTTCTTGTTTGCAGATTATATTGAATTGAGTGGGTAAGTAAACAAGAAAAAGCACCAAAGTCTGATACAGCAGGCCTCGGAACATTTAAGTGTCTGGGCTAATAGATGGCAAATATAGTTCACTGCAGATAAATGCAAAATAATGAGCTTTGGAGTAAGGAATAAAAAAGAGAGGATATCAACTTAATGGAAAGGTGCCGCAGAATACTGATCAGAAAGGAGATTTGGGAGTTACTACAAAATAGTGTCCTTGCAGCCTTCTTCCTAACATGTAGCTAGGGGAAAAAAAAAAAAAAACAGACAGAAAGCTAAGCCACACAACTAGACAACTATGTTGTAAATCAAAGGCAGAATTACTGTTATGAGAGAGGTATGGGTGCATTTGCTAATAGAACGATGCTATTTGGGTCATTTTGGTTTTAAATCAAGATATCTGGGGAATTGGGAAAACAGGCCACCTGCTGGGCGCAAAATAACTCTAAAGATCAAAATCAAGTCATAGAAAACCGAAAGACAAAAACATCTAAGGGGGAAATAAACTAATTATACTCAAAACAAACAGTAGAGATGAAAAGTCTCAATGTTACAATTAAGCGATTGGAAGGAGCAGAAAGAAGTTTCGGAAAATTAGTTCACAAAATTATATATGTCTAGATATAAGCATGTTACAAAATAAAGCTTATGAAGCAACAACATCAGCAAAATGAAGAAATAATTAAATGACTTTACAAACAAGGACTACAGAAATATATAGGAGTCAAGTCAAAGGCAAAGAGAAAAGGAAAGGAACAAAAAGATTTTTAAAAATCTAAATCTTAGTTATTAATATCTCATAATGCTACTGTGATCTATGTTAAAGTGAATTCCACAGGTGAAGTGAAATAAATTGCTAGCTTCTATAAATGCTTAGTCTTACAGATGTTTCCCACCTTTCCCTCTCCATGCCTTTATTTTTTAAAAATCATTTTGTTAACCATTTTCCAATTTCATGTAAAATATTACAATCTCATTAAAAAAATTTTGAGCTTCAAATTCTTTCCTTCCTTCTTACCCTTTTGTCCTGCTTTAGATGGCAAGTATCAAATCATTCAAAATGTAGTTCCATTTTAGCCATTTTGCAAAAGAAAACAAATTAAAACAAGGAAAATAAAGTTTAAAAAAGGATGTCACAACTGCATTCAGAGTTCAAAAATTCCATCTCTGTAAGTGGATGCTGTTTTCATCATGGAACCTTTGGAATTGTTTTGGACCATTTTCTTGATCAAAGTGGATCATCCTTACAATATTACTGTTACTGTATATGATGTTCTTCTGGTTTTGCTCACTTCATTTTGCATAAGTTCCCACAAGTCTTTCCAGGTTCTTCTGAAATGACCTTACTTATTATTACTTATAGTACAATAGTATTTTATCACAATCATATAACACAACTTGTGCAATCATTCCCCAATTAATGAGCTTCCCCTTAATTTTTGATTATTTGCCACCGCAAAAAGAGTTGCTATAAATATTTCTGTATAAATGGGTCCTTCACCCACTTTTAAAAATTTTCTTTGTGACACCATCCTAGCAGTGGTATTGCTGCATCACATGATATACACAGTTTTATTACCCTTTGGGCATAGCTAGAATTGTTCTCTAGAATAGTTGGACTAATTCACAGCTCTACCAATAGTGCATTAATGTGGCAATTTTTTCACATCCCTTCCAGCATTTCTCATTTTCCTTTTCTGTCATGTTAGCCAATCTGATAGGTGAGGTGGTATCTCAGAATTGTTTTAATTTGTATTTCTCTAATTCGTAGTGATTTAGGACATGTTTTCATATGACTATGGGTAGCTTTGATTTCTTATTCTGAAAACCGGCTGTTTATATCCTTTGACCATTTATCAATGGCAGGATGGCTCTTATTTTTACAAATTTGACTCTGTTCCCTATATATTTGAGAAATGAGGTTTACATCAGAGAAACTTGCTGTATATTCCCCGCACCTCCAGTTTTCTCTTTTCCTTCTAATTTTGACTGCATTGGATTTATTCATGGCAAGTATTTAAATTTCATGTAATCATAATTATCTATTTTACTTGTCACAATCCTCTCTGTCTTTTGTTTGGTCATAAACTTTTCCCTCCTTCATAGGTCTGACAGGTACATTTTGTCCAGGCTCCTCTAATTTACTTCTCACATTTTATGTCTAAATAATTTATCTATTTTGAGCTTATCTTGGTAAGGTAGCATGAGATATTGGTCTATGCCTAGCTTCTTTCAAACTGCTTTTCAGTTTCTCAGCAATTTTTGCCAAATGTTGAGTTTTTGCCCCCAAAGCTTCAGTCTTTGGATTTATCAAACACTAGATTACTATGATCATTTACTTGAGTATCCAATCTGTTCCCCTGATCTTCCACTCTATTTCACAGTCAGTATCAGATTATTTTAATGATTACTGATTTGTAATATAGTTTGCATGGTTGGCAATATAGTTTGAAATCTTAAAACTACTGTTGCCTTCCTTCAATTGTTTTCATTGATTCTCTTGATATCCTTGACCATTCATTCTTCCAAATTAATTTTTTTATTTTTTCTATCTCTATAAAAATAATTCTTTTGTTGTTTGATTGGTATGACACTGAATGAGTAAATTAACTCAGATATAAATGTTATTTTTATTGTATTGGTTCAGCTTCCCTTTGAACAATTAGAATCTGCAATTATTTAGATTTGTCTTTGTGTGAAAAATGTTTTGTAATTGTATTCATATAATCACTGGGTTTATCTTGACAGGTAGAACCCAAAGTATTTGATATTGTCTACAGTAATTTTAAAAGGAATTACTCTTACTCTTACTCTCTCTCCTTGATGGATTTTATTGATAGTGTATAGAAATGCTGATGATTTATGTGAATTTATTTTATATCTTACAACTTTGATGAAGTTGTTCATTCTTTCACTAATTTTTTAGTTGATTCTCTGGTATTCTCTAAGTATGCCAACATATCATTTGCAAAGACATATAGTTTTGATTCCTCTCTGCCTGTTTTTATTCCCCCAATTTCTTATTTTCTCATTGCTATGGTTGGAATTTCTAGTACAATATTGAATAAAATAGTGTTGATAATGGATGTCCTTGTTTCACTCTTGTTCTTATTTGGAAGGCTTCAAATTTATCTCTCCTGAAGATCATGTTTGCTCTTGATTGTTGATAGATACTAATCATTTTGAAAAAGTTTCATGGATTCCTGTGTTTTCTTTTTCTCCATTTATTGAGATAATCGTATGGCATTTGTTGATTTGTTATTGATATGGTCTATTCTGTTGATAGCTTTCCTAATATTGAACCAGATCTGCATTCCCTGTATAAATCCCACTTGGTTGTAGTATACGATATTTGTGATTGTTATTGCATTATTGACTGAAAAAGATGCATTTAATATATCTGCTTTCATGCATTTGGTTTTAAAGTTTTTATGCCCTAATACAGTGTTAATTTTTTATGAAGGTACCGTGTACAACTGCGATGAAGATAATTATTACTCTCTATATTCAATTTTCTCCAGTGGTATATCATTTCTAAGATTCTGTTTATCCCCTTGACTTCTTTCTTACTTATTTTTTGTTTAGATTTATCTAGCCCTGAGAGGGGAAGATTGAGGTCCTTTGATAGTATGCTTTTGCTGTCTGTTTCTTCCTCTAATTCATTTAACTTTTGCTTTAAGAATTTGGATGTTATAAAGAGACAAAAGTAAGATAGAGGAGAAAAAGCAGTGATTTGCCCAAGCTCATCTCAAAACACCTCTAAGCAACCTTAAATAATTCCTCAAAACTAATTCTGGAGTGGCAGATGCTACAAAAGGGTGGGATGAAACAATTTTCCCATCCCAGACAACTTAGAACGTTGGGAGGAAAGGTCCCTTGCACCAGGGTGAAAGTGGAGCTCAATTCAGTGTAGGTGTCAGCAGTAGGGTTTTGAGGGCCACTGAAGCAGTGGAGGAAATGGTGATTTCCAGACCTATAAGCCCACAGAAGATAAAGGGGTCAAGACAAATGGTCAGAAAGAAATTACAGGGGTCCCTGTGTGGTTTTGTGGACAGGACTTTGTTGTGTTGCCCACACTTGGGTTTGTTTCTCAGTTTTGGGTCTCAGTGCCAGAGAGAAGAGGAGCACTACAACACCAGAGCTTGAGGTTTCAGGGGAACTGGAATCTTGGTCACAGCTCAGTAGCAGGAAGAATGTCTGTGGTAGATCACAGGCCAGAACATGGGCCATGAGAGAGTAAACACACATCTCCTTAGATCATACCACTTCATAAAATCCAGATATTTACAGGTCCGAAGAACTGTCTCTGAAAAAAACAGGACAAAAAACCCTGATGCTTGGAAAAATGTCCTCCCCTCTCCAGAAATAGATTCTCACTTTAGTGTAGAGTTAAAAGTCAAGAAATAGGCTAGAAACATGAGCAAACAGTGGGAAAAGTTCCTGGTTGTAGAAAATCAATATGCAGTCAGGGAAAATATAAAAGCAAACTCAGAAGAAAACAACAAAGTCAAAACTGCTTTCACAGACTCCAAGAAAAATATGAATTGATCTCAGCCATGAAAGAGCTCAAAAAGGATTTTAAAAATCAAGTAAGAGAGAGGAAAAAATAAAAAATGAAAGTAATGCAAGAAATCATTTTAAAAACTCAACAGCTTGGTAAAGGAGGCACAAATAACGCCAAAGAAAATAATACCTTAAAAGAGAATAGACAAAATGCCAAAAGAGGCACAAAAATCCAGTGAAGAGAAGAATGTCTTTAAAAGCAGAAAAGGGCAAATGGGAAAAGGTACACAAAAATTCATTGAAGAGAACTTCTTAAAAAGTAGAACTGTCCAAATATAAAAGGAGTCACAAAAGCTCACTGAAAAAAAATAATTTCTTTAAAATTAGAAATGGGCAAGTGGAAACTAATGACTTTATAGAACACCAAGAAACATAAAAACAAAATCAAAAGAATGAAATATGTGAGCTATTTCACTGGTAAAACAACTGACCTAGAAAATAGATCCAGCACAGACAATTTAGGAATTATTGGACTACCTGGAAGCCATGAAATAAAAGAAGACTTTCTTCCAAGAAATTATCAAGGAAAACTGCCCTGATATTCTAGAACCAGAGGGCAATATAAATATTGAAAGAATCCCCAGATCACCTCCTGAAAGAGATTCCAAAATGAAAACTCCCAGGAATACTGTGGCAAAATTCAAAAGTTCCCAGGTCAAGGAGAAAATATACCAAACAGCCAAAAAGAAACAATTCAGATAAGTCATAGTCAGGAACACAAGGTTTAGCAATTTCTATGTTAACAATCAGAGAGCTAGGAATATGATATTCTGGAGGGCAAAAGAGCTAGGATTACAACCAAGAATCACCTACCCAGCAAAACTGAGTATAATCCTTCTGGGGAAAAATGGATTTTCAACAGAATAGAGGATTTTCAAGCATTCCTGATAAAAAGATCAGAGTTGAATAGAAAATTTGATTTTAAATACAAGACTCCAGAGAAATATAAAAAGGTAAATAGGAAAGAGAAACCATAAAGGATCCAATAATGTTAAACTATTTACATTCCTGCATGGGAAAATGATACTTGTAACTCCTAAAATTTTCTCATTATTAGGACAACTTAGAAGGAAGACACAGAGAGGGTAAAGGTGTGAATTGAATTTGTTAAGATGATTATCTTAAAAAATGAAATTGAGGCTAGTAAAGAGGAATGCATCAGGAGAAGGAAAAAGAGAGAGGCAGAATGGGATAAATTATCTGGCATGAAAGAAGTGCAAAGGAGCTTTTATAGTAGAGGGATATGATGGTGGAGGGAGAGGTGGGGAGCCCATCGACTTTATTCTCATTGAAATTGGTTCAAAGAGAGAATATCATACACACTCTGTTGGGTATAGAAATTTGTCTTACCTTACAGGAAAATAGGAGGGGAAGGGCATAAAAGAATTTGAGGAGGGCTGATAGAAAGGAAAATGGATTGGGGGAGGAAAAAGTCAGAAGGAAAACACTTTTGAAAATTGACATGATGAACGAAGAGAGACAGTAGGATAAGCAGGGGGAAAATAGGATAGAGGGAAATATACAGTAATCATAACTATGGGAAAAGTTTACAGCAAGTTTCTCTGATAGGCCTCATTTTTTAAAATATATAGAGAATCTCATTATTTAAATATATAGAGAAAATTTTGTAAATATATAGAGAACTGAGTCAAATTTATAGAAATAAGAATTATTCCTCAATTGATAAATGACTAAAGGATACAAATAAGTATTTTTCAGATGAAGTAACCAAAGACATATATAGTCATGTGAAAATAAAATGCTCTGTCACTATTGATTAAAGCATGCAAATTAAAATAATTCTGAGCTACCATCCCACACCTGTCAGATTGGCTGTTATGACAGAAAAGGAAAATGACAAATCCTGGAGGGGATGCAGTAAAATTGAGACACTAATACATGGTTGGTGAAGTTGCATACTGATTCAGCCATTGTATAGAGCAATTTGGAACTATGCCTCAAGGTTTGTAAAATCATGCATAACCTTTTACCAAGTAGTACCTTTGCTGGTCTGTATCCTAAAGAGATAAAAAATGAAAAGGACCTGTATATACAAAAACATTTATAGCAGTTCTTTTAGTGGTGGCAAAGAACTGTAGATTGAGAGAATGTCTATCAATGGGGGAATGGGGGAATTGGTTGTTGTATAAGATTATGATGGGGTCTAGGGTGTGTTCAGGTAGGACTGATACTTCTGGCATGAGAGCTACTGAGCCCTTATCAGTGCTATTTTCCACCACTGGTATCTACCTGATCCACCAACTCTCACCCGTGACTCCAAGAAGCTGTAAATGTGCAGCAGCCATAACCCGGTAATTCATTTTGGTAGACTGGCTAAACCATGTTGACAGTAACTGAGGTTGTCACAAACCTTTTGGTGAATTGGGATTGTGGAGTGTCCACCCCAAGGATGTGAAGACTTCACCAGTAGAATGGGTGGATGAGAACAGTTTGTTCCAATAGCCATGAAGGCAGTTGAAGCAGGTACTAAGGAACTTTTAGAACTTAGTTAGACATTGAAGACATGAAGGTCTTCCACTGCATCTTGAGCCAACATCAGTCATCTTGGCTCTCTCCTGTCACTGGACTGTGATGACTCTTGAAGACAGAGAGAGGCTGAGCAATCCTCACTCTGTACATATACAACTCTAATTAGTTCCTTTCCCTAATATAGACATACTTATTTAAGATCATGTGATTTAGAGATGGAAAAGAGCTTAGAGATAATAATATGGCAGATGGGGAGTTGAAAAGGATGTTAGAGGCCAACTATTTCCCCTCATTTCACATATAAAGAAACTGAGTCACAGATAGTAAGTGGCAAGATTGCCTTCCATATTACAGATGGGGAAACTGAGGCTACTTTTCTCTTTCTACTATACTACATTGCCTCAACATTGAACTCTAGCTTATACTCCATGATCACTTCTAACAAATGACCTTCTGGTACCCTTCATCACACTGAAGCTGCCCTGGGGTTTGGGTCTTCAGAAATATCCTCTGTCTACTCACTAACCATTTCTATCACCAGTTCACTCTATGTCCCCACTTTTACTCCATCATTATACTTTCATTATACCCTGCTTCTCAGGAAGTCCTCAGCGTACACCTATCCTACCCTATCTTAGATATGACATGAGTCTTAATTTGATGAGCATGTTCTGTGTTACAGCACTAAATGTCTGTCCAGAATTACAGACTCTAACATGTCGAAAGGTTTATTTTCAGCCAAATGAATGGCAGTTTCATATTTCAGTGAGAATAAATGGATTAAAGAGGAAAGTCAATCATGAATATATGAAAGTTGTATGTTTGTCCTCAGTTATCAGCAGAAATTGGTTGTTTGGGTTATTAATCCATTGAAATCTCTAGGGATTCCAGAAAAAAGGAAAAGGATCAAAAGTATCTAGAAATGGTAAGCATGGACAAAAAAATCTTTTTCTCTTCAATATTCCAAGTATTATTGATGGATCTGTAGGTTTGACCATCTCCACCATCACTCCATATTGTAGCCCCTCTGTGACTTTGCAGTTGATCTTCAAGAGGTGCCATGACCTTAAATTTCACCATCTTGTGAACTCCAAGCTTGTGGAATTTCTTCTGCTGAAATTTGTAAGCTAGGTGAAGTCTCAGACAGTAAACATTCTTTCTAGTCTATCACAAGGTCTATATTTGGAACTTTTCACCTTTGTTGCCCTGCCAGAATTTGTATGCAATTAGTCCAGCAATTTGACCTTCCAGAACTTAGGTTCACCACTCCACTACAGACAGGCACTTTAATGGAACCCTTTCTTCAGTGGAGAAAAAGTTCCTCTAAAAATTCTATTAACCAAAAGAATAGGAAGGTGTGGTTTTTTTTAGGTTTCTGATATTTTAGGTGTCATGGTAATAACTTGATTTATACTTACAGTAAAGGAAAAGAAGATGAACCTGTGATGTAACAAGAGCAAGGGACAACTTGTGTGAAGCATTTATATTCCATTGGTATCCCACACAATAGGAAGATACTTAAAGGGAGGTACCCAAGACATTGGTAGTGTCTCCTTTGGAGGCCTTATGGAAGGGCATAGATAATCACAGAATAAGATAAGAAGAAGGGATGTATGAGTTATTATCTGTATGACCTCATCAATGGAGTAACCATGTCTACTAAAACATGGGATAATAGTAGTATTTATATAATTTTAAGGTTTTCAAAACATCTTTGCAAACATTACTTCATTTTATCCTTCATCAACACTGTGAGGCAAGTACTATTATTATCCCCATTATACAGATGAAGAAACTGAGGTAGAGATTAAGTGACTTTTCTAGACTTACACATAGATACTATGTGTCTGAGACAGAATTTGAATTCAGATCTTCCTGATTCCATGCTGAGAATTATATTGACTGCATCCAGCTACCAGTACAATCATTATAATACTGAGACTTCAAGTCAGGATGTTTAAACTTTAGTCATAAATAAATAATAATACTTTCACATTCATATCATCTATGACATTTTCTCAAACTAGCATGTATAATTCAGTACTAATTCATTACTTTGCATTCCATAATCTTACATATAAGTTAATCTTGAACATTTGTATTAATAAAGAATATTATGTAATAATATTAAACAAATTGTGCATACCCAAAGCAGATACCAATAGATCATTTAAGAAGTTAGCTACAAAGTCAGCTATAAGTCAGAATAAAAATAAATTGGATCATGGCTTCTAAAATGACAGGGACTTTAGAGGTCACCTAACATAACTGCGTCATTTTAAAAGTGAGGAAATGTAGGGCCAGGTTAGTTAAATAATTTGCCTGAGGTCATAAGGGATATTTGGCAAATGTCATAGGGTGAGATTTTAACCTATGACTATAGATTTAGCATTCTTTCCATTGTGTAATACTACATTTTTCATTTTAATTCAGTGTAGCATCTATAAGCTAGCTATGGTATGAAAAGCATTATTTTAAATGCTAAGGAAGATACAAAGATATGCATGAGATAATATCTATTCACATGAAGCTTTTACTATAGAAGATATAATACACAAATAATCAAACTACAAAAATGGTACACTATGCATAGTACCCAAGAGAAGTACACAATTCCATTAGAATATGATTACATGAAGAAAGGTACTGTGTTTTTTATCCTTTTGTATCCTCTGTAACTAGGAGAGTAGCATAAGATATGGTTAGAAAGCTAGACAGTATCACACTATAGAAGGTCTTTAGTGCCAGACTAAGGAATTCCATTCATAGGGTTTTTGAGCAGAGAAGCTACATAATTAAATCAATATGTACAGAAAATTAATCCATTTTCTATATGAAGTGTAGAAGGAAGGAAGAAGAACTTAGATGTGAAGACATTGGCTTGGAGGCTACTGAAGTAAATCAAATGTGAGAAAATGAGGATAGGTGTTCCCAGTAATAATAATAAGAGATGGTAGTAGACAAATGTGAAATTGTGAAAACTGAGTGGTCACCATCTGACAACTGGTTGAATTGGGAAGTAAGGGACAGGGTTAGATCAAAATTAATACAAGATTTTGAAATGAGATGAGGGACCAAGTCACCTTTGTTGTTAGATTTGTCCCATACAATTCTCGAGACTAATAATTCAAATATAGACCCAAATACTGAATCTACTCATTCAGCCTTTTCATGGATACTCTCATATCTCTCTCATTCATTTAAACATACTACAAGAACAGAGGCTTAGTCTTTTCATTTTTGCTTACTCATCATTTTTGCCCCTTTTATATAGTCAATTCATATAGCCCAGAAAACGTTTTTACTGGCTTCCTATAGCATAGATCTAATACAGAGTTCCTGCAACATCTTATATCAGTACGATGTTCTTGGTATATATTGTCTGGGCCAAACGGAATGCTTGAATCCTACCCTTTCTCCTTTGAGTTCTTCACTAGGTATGAAAGTTGGGCAAAAAAAAGAGAAAGTACTGATCAAGTACCTTCCTGAACTTCTCAGGCTAAACCTAGAAGCAGCTGCTTGAGGCTTCATATTTGTTATGTCTCATCTCATTAATCTTCCTAATACCTCAGCAGGGTAAAAATAGTACTATTATTGTCACTATACAAATGAGGAAAGTTTAAGAATAAGTTTAATCACCTGGCATGGAAAAAGCTGCACTTAACTGATCAAAGGGCCACCTGGAAGCTAGAGAGACTGACCTGCCTTATGGGGAAGAGAGAGAAGAAAGCAAAATATTTTAGACTTAAATGTGGGGTCTCACATGGAGCACCACATCTTCTCAAAGATGGGTCATAAAGTATGTATCTCAGAAAAGTAGCATAGTGTGATAGAATACATTCTAGACTTGGAAATAGAGGTTTATTTCCCTACTCCAATGCTCACTAGTTGTGGGACCTTAGCCACATATGCTTTAACCTCTCAGAACTTCACTTATTTCATCTGTAAAATGGGAATAATAATTCTTGTACTATTTATCTCATGAAGTTGTTGGGAGAAAGGAGCTGCGTTTTAAAATGCTCATCAAATACAAGTTGTTAAGATTATTTCTTTAAAAAAATCCCCTATTCCTTCCTTTGGGAAAAGGGTTTGGAATATAAACTTTACCGAAGCTCTCCCTACCTTTGTGTGTTTAAAAGGTTTGTCCTTTCCTCTCTAATTTGCCAGACAGCTAACTAGGCCTTTGACTGGGTCCTCCTCATTAATATCAGGCCTTCATGAAGATCTGGGGACCCTTTTAGTTAATTATGTCAAGAAATCTTGTGTGGAAATAAATACAACCAAAATGGAATTCCTGAGTTTTTGCCCATTTTCAACATCTCCTGTTGTGTGTAAAAACTGATGGCCTCACTAGCAATTAAAAATGTGCGATGTTATTATTATTTCAAGCACCAGATTGATTAGTCTTAAATACTTGCACTAATCTTTCTGTTTCTTTATTCAATTCAAGAAATGTTTATTGAGGAAGGGACTATGCTAAATGCTATGGAGGACATAAAGATGAATAAGGACACTATATCTACACTCAAAGCTTAAAATTCACTAGAGGAGATAAAATTATGCTCAAGTACCCTAGACAAACTTTGCTATAAAAGATTAAGACAAATGTATGTTATTGCTTAGAAGCAGTCATTGCTTTAGAAGGCAATATTGCCAGTGACTGCCAGAATAGTCTAAATGCATTAACTTAAGAGAAAGCATAACACAGGGACAGACTAGTAGAAGCGGTATGGAGTAGTGGGAAGACCACTTGTTTAGAAAGAGGATATAAGCTCAAATCCTGATACTGTTACTGTCTGTGTGGTGTTGGATTGCTTCTGAGATCCCTTAGTTTTCTTCATCTATGATCTTATATTCCTATATAATCTGCAACATACCTCCTAGCTCTAAATGTGTGTTCTTCACACATTCAAGAATAAAAGCACATGTGCTGATAAGAGAGTGAGTGGAGAAAGTTGTGTGAGTTCTAGGATTATTCTAGGATTGAACTCTTTGAATAATTCTTGAGAATCTGCATATAACAGGTATCTCCACAACAAATAACTTTCCCTGCATTCTCCTCTTAATAATCTATCTTCTGGTTTCCAAAGATCATAATTTAATTAAAATTGCTCTCTCTTAATTTACTAATTATCTCAATGTCCAAATCTAACAGTCTTTTCCCAATCCTCATCCTTCTGAAGACTTAGAATTCAAATTCATAAAGGAAACAATAACTGAATTACAAGAAGACATACGCAGTAATACAATAGTAATAGGAGACTTCAATATCCCTTTCTTAGTTTTGGATACATCTAACAGAAAAAGTGAACAAGAAGGGAATTATGGAATTGAGCATGTTGATGAAGAAATTAGAGTTAAGAATCATGGCATCTTCTAAAAGGGATATCTTTCTCAGTATCACATAGAGTTTTTACAACAATGAATCATGTAACAGAGAACACAGATATTGCAACAAAAGTAAAAAAAAATCAGAAATAGTAACTACATATGTTATAGACCCTAACTCAATAAAAATAGACCTTGGTTTAGGGACCATAAATAAAAGACACAGACCCAAATGGAGACTTAAAAAATAAATTCTAAATGATGAGTTGAAGAAAACAGTCAGAGAAACAATTAATAATTGTGTGAAAGAAAAAGATAATGACAAAACAATATTCCAAAACTTCTGGGATGCAGTTAATACAGTCTTCAGGGCAAAAGTTATATCCCTAAAAATACACAATAATTAAATATAAAAGAGAATTAATGGACTGAATATGCCAAACAATAAACAAATCTAAAGAAGTACAAAATGGGAGATTCAAAAAAGAGAAGTAGGGGGAGCCAAGACAGCAGGAGTAAAGACAAGGACTTGCCTGAGTTCTTCCCTTAACCCCTTCAAATACCTGTAAAAAATAACTAAACAAATTCAAGCAAAATCCACAAAAAGATGGAGTGAAACTAATTCCCAGTCCAAGACAACTTGAAAGGTCAGCATGAAAGGTCTGTTGCACCAGTATGAGAGAGGAGCAGAGTCCAACATAGGCCACAGCAGCATATCACTGGCCCCAGCAAACCAGGAACGGGAGTAACTAAATCAGCAGTGCCAATGGCAGCAGTTGCTTCCAGATCTCTCAGTCCACAGATAGTAAAGGGGTCAAGCAACTAGTCAGAAGATTACAAGGTCTTTTGTCTTTTTTAAAAATTATTTCCTAGCACTGAGGCAAGAATCTGTTGTTTTGCCTATACCTGTACTGGGTGGCAGTATCAGGGTCAGGAGAAACACTAGCCACAGTGGAAAGGGGACCCTCCTCACAGTTCCAGGGCAGAAGAGCACTTATGATTGCTTACAGACCACAGCACAGGCCAGGAGAGTAATAAACACTCTCTCCTTAGATTGCATCATCTTGGAAGAACTGAAAACTTACAGGTCCCTAAAAGTATCTCTGAAAACAGCTGCCCTGAAGCTTGGGACAGTTCACCCTGCACATTGCAAGCAGATCCCTACCTTAACAAAGAGTTAAAAAGTCAAGTAACTGACTGGGGAAATGAGCAAACAATGGGAAAAACAACCTCTGACTGTTGAAAGTTACTATGGTGACAAGGAAGATCAAAACACAGCCTCACAAGAGGATGATAAAGTCAAAGCTCTTATATCCAAAACCTCCAAGAAAAATGTGAATTGTTCTCAGGCCATGGAAGAGCTCAAAGAGGATTTTGAAAATCAAGTAAGAGAAGTGGAGGAAAAATTGGAAAGAGAAATGAGAGTGATACAAGAAAATCATGAAAAATGAGTCAACAGACTGGTAGAGAAGATCCCCAAAATACTGAAGAAAATAATACCTTAGAAAACACACTAGGCCAAATGAGGTCCAAAAGAGGTCCAAAAATCCAAGGAAGAGAAAAACGATTTAAAAATCAAAATTGGGCAAATAAAAAAGGAGGTCCAAAAGCTCAACGAAGAAAATAATTCCTTAAAAATTAGAATGGAGCAAATAGAAGCTAATGGCTTTATCATAAATCAAGAAAAAAATAAAACAAAACCAAAAGAAGGAAAAAAAAATAGAAGACAATGTTAAACATCTCA
The DNA here is from genome assembly GCF_028372415.1 of Notamacropus eugenii. Classification (NCBI taxonomy): domain Eukaryota; kingdom Metazoa; phylum Chordata; class Mammalia; order Diprotodontia; family Macropodidae; genus Notamacropus; species Notamacropus eugenii. The sequence continues at coordinate 283,126,676 of NC_092875.1, read as the reverse complement.
TTGGATACTTGACCTGGAAAATAGACCCAGGAGAGCTCATTTAAAAATATTGGCCTACATGAAAGCCAGGATCAAAAAAAAAGAGTCTAGACATCATATTTCAAGAAATTAACATGGAAAACTGCAACAGAGAGTAAAATATAAATTGAAAGAATCCACCAATCACCTCCTGAAAGATATCCCAAAATGACAACTGTCAGGAGAAAATATTGCAAATTCAAGTATTGCATAAATATTATTTGTTATATAGGATGACACTCTGAGAGGGGAGAGGGAGGGATATTGGGGATAACTATTATTAAACAATAACAGAGGATATAAAATGAAACATATTGCAAACAGAATTTGCTTGTTATCTTGTCCTATTTTTTCTCCACCTTGGGAATGTATTTATGGATTGTGAGGTATTTTTCTAGGTTTGAAGTTCTCAATTTTCTATTCTTTTAAAAGAGATTTTTTTATGATTTTTTAAAATTCCATTTTTTAGGTTATCAATGTTTAATTTCTAATTTGGGTGAAAGTTTCTAATATTTGTTTCTTCATTTGTTGTGAATTCTTTTTTTTTTCATCTTTGATACCAGTAACTTGGTTTTCCTCTTTTTAAAAATCAAGTTAGTCAATTTTTTCTTTAAAAAATATCTACTAGTTTCATTAAATAATGCAATGAGTTTTTGTGTCCCTTGCTTCAGAATGCTCTAGGGAGACTATCTTGGCTTTGCTTGATCTTATTTTAAAAATTTTGTTATTTTCTCCAGATACTGAGTGCTATGTTCTCCAAGGATACCAGGGATATGTAGGCTGGAGAACTGAAATCTTTCAATGTGCCTAAGGTTGACTGATTAAGGGAAAAAATTTATGCTTGCCCTCCTAGTCTGACCTTTTAAAAGCTCTTGACCTATGTTTGGGATTGAGTGCACAACTATGTACTGGCCTCTTATTAGAGCTCTACTAGACTGCTGCTTCTGGCCTCAGCCACCATTATGTAGCTGGAAATCTCTGAAGGTCCAAGGCAGCATTACTGCAGGCTCCTTCTTAGTATGAACTTCATACTTTGGTTGTTTTACTTCATACTGGTCAAAGACTGGATCTGGTCAGACTACACTATTTCTGCTTTATACCCAATACATAGCCTCAGACCCCCACAAAATTTCCTGCCCTTGTCTTCCACCCCTCAGAGCAAGTCTTGTTCTAAGTCCTTACTACATCTGCAACTCAGGCCTAGGATATAAGCCACAGTGCTACCAGTAGCACCTGCTATTGCTCCCTGCAAAGGGTCAAGTCAGGTTTGAACAAATTCTCTTCTTTTCATTGTGCACAGCACAGGCCCTTATTACGTTTCTCAACACTTGATGGTTCCACACAAAAACGCTGGATCCAATCCCCAGTGTCTATACACTTTTCTATCTTTCTACCTATGCCAACCTTAGCTGGATCAATTATCCATTGTTAATGTCAACATAACTGACTCACACTCAACTACATTGATCTGAATTCCAATTAAGGCATGTTTTGTATTATTTGAGATACCACAGTCCTAAATTCCACCCTGATCTGTTTATTTTCTCTTAGTTTTAGGTACATTGCTTTTTGGTCTATAAAATCATTGATTCTTGTAAAACTAAACCTCATCAATTTTGATTCCAATAAGCCTATTAGTAGACAAAAGAAAATAGTTGTTTCTATCCCCTAGTTTAAACAATCTCATTCTCTTATCTTATACTATGTGTGTATGTGTCTATGAGGGGGAGAGAGAGAGGGAGGGAGGGAGAAGAGAGGAGAGAGAGAGACAGACAGACGGAGACAGAGAGAGAGACAGAGAGACAGAGAGAGACAGGGAGACAGAGAGGAAGAGAGAGAATTTAGATTCCTGACTTTTTTAGACTTTATGTTGTTTATATTTTCCTACAACTATCAAGATTTCCCAATAATTTTTTTTTTTAAAATTGAATTGGGATTCTATATACCAATATTGATATTGTTTATTTTTCATCTTGTATATGAGTTTAACAGATACTAACCTTTTATCTATTTCAGTTCCTATTACTGAGCTCCTCTTTGTGTTCCATTGATCTTCTCCAATCTTTTTTTTTCTAGTACCAGATACTGCTTTATAGTACATTTTGAAATCTGTGGTCTTAGTTCCCCCTTTACTCCTCTAGGAGACAGGGAATTTGCAGGAGATTTTATACCGTATCATGCCACATATCTCAAAAGATTAAGAAATTTATCCAAGAAAAGGAGATAAATGTGTTTTAATGGCTCAGAAATTCTCTAGATTTAAATGTTAATGAAATCTTATGAAGATGATTAGGGTTAGACTTAGGGGAAAAACAAACAAACTATTCTTCAAAGGTATGCTCAACACCCAATGTTATAAAACTGTAGATTCTTCATGGAGAACAGATCAAAATCTTACAAATTTGATAAATCATATAAAACAAATGAGTGCATATTCTGTTTTTTTATGTGTAAAAAAAGTTGTAATGTTTCTTATATGTTGATATAATTTATTTTTTATTTTGACTCAGTTAATTTACACACAACTGTACATGAAAACTTCCCAGTTCCTAATGATGTCACTCTCTAAATCATCTTCTCTTTATTTTGTTTTCATTCTGTATATGCTTAGGCATGTGTTTGAATAGAAAATCACTGGCTCTGAAGTCAAAAGATGGGGGTTCAAGTCCTATTTCTGACATTCACTAGCTATGTGAGCTTAGATAGCTTAAGCTCCATGAGACTCAGTTTCCTCATCGGAGAAAAGAAAAGATTGGAATAGTTGGCTTCTGTGGCTTTTCAGCTCTATATTTATGATATTATAATCCTTTGTACATGCTTTCTCACCTGATTAGCTGTAAATACTTTTAGTACAGGCACTATTTTATTTTGGTTTTGTATTCTCAGTTCCTGACAGTGCCTATCATACAGTAGGCACTTCATAAATGCTTGTGTTGGTGGGCCACCTCTAACTTACCATGCCTACAATTGTAATAAAATTCACCATTCCAGATAGGAAAAAAATCTTAACAAACTGAATATTTTAACAATCAGTCTATTAATCTGGAGTTATATTTTCATAATCCCTAAAAGCACATAGTCAAGCTATTCCCACTCAATTCATTGATCTAGATCCCCTTCAAAATCTCCATTTACAAAAGCTATACACCATAATCTCAAGGAGAGGTGCCCTGATGGAAGAAGGGCAGGCAAAGAAGCCAATGACAACAAAATGTATGTGTTCTTCTTTTGCTAACTTACGTTGAGATTCTCTCTAGAAGTTGGTAACAATCCACCATCTAACTCATTAGATGGAAAAATTAGGTTTTTTTTCCAACAAGAAATAATTCTGAAGATACAAAAGGAATGTTATAGCATAATAAAAATTCAGATGATCATGTTTGACTTCTTTACCCTTTAATACCAGGTTTCCTTCATGAAAGCCAATATTTCCATTTGTTGCCAATTTTAGTCTTTACAAAATGATCTTTCTATCTAATTCACTTTCTTATTGGTGCATATATTCTTAGGGAAGAAATGAATAAGTCCTATGTCTTAAATTTCCTACAGCATGGTTATTAGACAAAAAAAATGTTTCAAATCAGAATTATTTAAAAAGTGAAGTGGAGTATAAACTTTTGTGGTTTTTCTCCCCATCCTTATTCCTATTCAATGAGTTAATTTTCTGGTATTATTGACAAGACAAAGGCAGAATTGTAAAATATATAACCAGCAGGAGGTGTTCACAGTGGCTTAACATTTTCAATAATAGGCTTGATTGTGATACATTTAAATAAGATGTAACCTAAACCACATTCATTAAAATTCTCGACCTGAAGGGAGTTTGGGTATTGGAATGGGAAGTCAAGTAGCTGCCCCCAAACTCAATCTATAATGCAGACATCTTTCTTTAAATGTTAGTTAGACAGATACAGCAGATTGTTTTAATTACAAATATGAATTTATCCATTTTCTGCTCCAGTGCATTTCCTTGTCAGCAACCTTTCATTTCTCCTTTTAAAAAATATTGATGTTAATAAAGGTGTCAGATTGAGAATGCTAAAGGGTGAAGTTCTTTATTCCTTAATTTAAACAAATAAAAATACTTGTGATTTTTTTTTTTTACTTTCCCTGTACAATCCTTCAATGGGTTTCTTCCCCAAATGAAAGAAGTCACTCAGTTTAGTGGGTGCTAGCCTTATTTTCCAAGCTGGAGTAAAATATTTCCAGCAAAGCCATTGTTTTCTGAAATGAGCAAGTATCTATAGATATTTGAGAGAGGTAAAAATGAAAAAGTGAATTTTTTTCACTCATCGGTAATCAGATTCCAATAATTTTCAGGCATTAGTAACATCTATCAAATATGAACGATGATCTAGAATCTCCTTTTATTATAAGTCCCTGGAGAAAACCACTTCTTCCAGTGACCCCAATTGAGATAAATATAATATTCACCCAAAATTACATAGGCCTGAGAGCCTTTAAACATATATGCAAACATACACATACATACATGTGACAAACTACTTCATCTTTCACTAGCAAATATTTCAAGAATATGATAAAGTAAGTTCTGTGGGACTGCCTGGGGCCCAAATAAAACAAATATTTATACTCAAAATGTTAACACCTTGACTCTACATAACTCCATGCACCCAAACTTCGATTCCGTATCAAACATATGACCCCAACTCAATTGTTCACTCCACTATTGGCAGGTAAAGTTATTTGAAAAATCCCAAAACATTATGATGACTCTGTACTTTTCCATTTGAATTTGCCATTTTTCTAGATATTCTTATGGGTACAAATCCCACTTTCTTTTTATAGAAATACACAATCAAGATATTAAAATCCAACAATCTAATAACGTAATAATAGCTAGCATTTGCATAGTAATTTAAAGTTAGAAAAGCAGCTGACAAATATTATCCCATTTACTCTTCATAACAACCCTGGGAGTTAGATGCAAGATATTATTATTTCTACTTTACAGAGGAAGAAACTGTGAGAAGCAGGTTAAATGACTTGTCAGTATCACACAGCTAGTAAGTATCTGTTAGATTTGAACTTAGGCCTTCTTGACTTTAGGTGCAGCACTTCATCCACTGTGCCACATAGCTGTCTTATCTACCACTATTTGTGTGGCATCTTTTAAACTTTTTTTCCCCTTTAGAATGGGTATGAGCTACAATGATGTACCAGTGAACTATTATGGCAGAACATAAGCATGTGATTTCAGCCAAAGTCCCATGTCCCGATGTCACTGAAAATAGTTTTTGCATATTGGACTTCTTTCTCTATTTTCTAATACAACTAATTGCAAGCTGGAAACAGCACAAAATGCAATAATGTGTATTACTGATTTCATTTGGTCCAAGTATACCACTGTGTCACTGAAAGAGAACAAAGACTGACATGTTTTCATTCACAATGCTATATTACAAAATTCCTGTTTAGTTCTGACATGACTAGAACTCCCTTGCAAAGTTTGGGGTAGGGGGAGGGAATGGGAACAACCTCAACTGTATCTATACCAGTTCAAATTGAAAGAAGTTCATTGTCTTTCTGTGCTACTTGAAGTATTGTCTCCTAGTAAGAGTTTTTTTTCTAGGTCTCTGAATACCTACAGACAGATGGCTCCTGAATCTCCAACCTGGCATGCCTCTACCAAGACTGCCTTTCGTGAGCTAAGGCAGAGTCCAGTGCTCTCCTAATCCCTCTGTCCCTTGCCTCAGAATGGCTCTGTTTTCACTTCTCTATAGAAATAACAAGGTAGTTAAGGCAACAGAAGTGACTTGGAGAAGGAATTGGGGAATGACTTTTCCTGCTAGCAAGCAGTATCTGCATCAGGGAGGCAGCTAGTGGTGTCAAGTTTGGAACAGCAACTTTCTTTCATTTCTTCATTTAGAAAAAGGGGTATGTGCACATCTCAAGGATTAAGAAATTATTCTCATGATTAGACTGTGAAGAAATAGGCTGTGTAGTAGACAGGCAAAAAAGATGTATTTTTATCTTAAGGATATGCACAGTAAATTACTTGATTACAATATTTATCTGAGTTGATAGCTCCTCGGTGGAGGGGAAAGGTCATGATATAAAATATTGAAATCTGGAAGCAGGGAATGATAAGAGAGTAGAGATTATCTAGAATTTTTATAAATAAGGAAACTGAGGCTCAGAAAGATTTAAGTAACTTTCCCAAGATAATACAGATCATAACACCTATTGAAAATGTTATTTGCAAAGCCAATGCAAATAATTAAGAAAAATGTGAATTCTATACCTGAGTTGTTTAAGTAGATTTGACCCTTCTTTTGACTTTTTTTGACTAGGTAGACAAAGCTTTATATAGAAGAGTTATAATATATAGAATATAATATAGTGGTTATGCTATATAGAAAATGATATACAATACATACATATATACACATACATACATACATATAATCCTTAAAGGATATACAATATGTGCCTAAGTATATATGTAAAATATATGTTTTTAGATAGAGGATGTATAATATACATGTATTCTAGTCATTATGCATATATTAAATATCATCTTGTATTTATACACTATATATAATACATATACACATATACATATGTATATGTATATATATATATATATATATATATATATATATATATATATATATATCCCCTAAGTCTGTGCCTACTTAGCCAAAACAATAATATGTAAATATATATGAACAGAAATATAAAAATATGTATCAAAATATGAATATATATTGAGTATATATATTCTGCCAAAATCTTACTTTACTACTCTTCTTTGCATGGAGTAAAGCCTGTTTTTTTTAAGGTTATTCCAGTTCCTTCTGGATCTCCCTTAGCTTCCCCTTCCTCTTCCCCCTCATTCTTTCCCTCCTTGCCCCCTTCCTTTCTGCCTCTTTTTCCCTTTCCCTTTTTGTCACTCCCTTTCTCTATTTTTTTACTCCCTCTCAGTATTTCTCTATTTCTGTCTCTTTTTATCCCTCTTCTCCCTTTCCATTTCCCTGTCTCTTATCTGTCTCTTGTCTCCTTCTATGTCTCTCCTTCTCTGGCACTGTATGTCCCTGTCAGTCAAGCTTTGTATTGAAACAGGGCTACTGTGATAGACAAGGAAAGAAAGATCGTTTCACTGAAATCAGTTCATGTACAAAGCTGGTAAGAAAAAAAAGTTGATTATCTCTATGCTTTAGTGTCAATGAACAGACTATTAATCCTCTTGCAAAAACCACCCATTTGCACCCAATAAATCAATTGGATGATATGAATTAAAGTAATTCCATGTTTGAGGTTCTACATTGGTCAAACAGCTTGAAATGTTTTAACTGCTAATTTTCTATTACACAGAGATATAATTTTGTGAATGTGGTAATTTTGTAATCAATATTTTTCAGTTAACAAAACAATCTATCTTATCTTTTACATTTCTTATAATGTTTCGAAAAGTCATTTGGATAAAAGTAAGTTGAATCTGTAAATTTAGCAGGTTTTATCCCTTCAAGCTATCTAAATTGGACAAAGGTTTATATCCACTGAAATTAATACTGAGACTATACTTCCCAGTTTTTGAACCCCTAACCCAATAATGTAGGTGATGCAGTGGACAGAGCACCAGACCTGGCGTTAGGAAGATCTGAGTTCAAATTTGACCTCGGCTACTTACTAGCTGTGTGACTTTGGAAAAGTCACTTAACTCCTTTTTGCCTCAATTCCTTATCTATAAAATGGGGCATATTTCAGAAGGAAACGGCAAACTATTCCAGTATCTTTGTCAAGAAAACTTCATGAACAGAATATCTAGGGTCTTGTAGGGTCAGATATGACTAAACAACAACAACCCCAGACTGCAGGAAGCAAAACTCCAAGTGCAGCTAGAACCAGATTAAAATGTAATTGAGAAAAGCTTAACAAAACACATAAAAACACAATAAAACAAAGATAATGCTAATTTGTGGTTTTTCTAATTCAATATGTAGCCTATAGGGATTGTTTCTCTTTGAGTTTGACATTACTAAGTTGTAAAGAACAATTTAAGACAGAATTGTAGAATAAAATCAGGAAAATATATTAATACCTAATAATCCGAGCACCAGTTAGTTTCTCAAAGCAAAGCACTTTCCACACCTTCAGCACCAAAAGGTTCAAATTTCTCACCTCCACTTCCTGTCCTCCTTCATTATAACAGTATTGCAAGCTAGGAAAGGGATAAGAGTATAATTCCTGACCCACATGATGGACTCAGGAAAGGCACTACATCTGGATGTCTGAGTCATCATCAAATCTCATCACTAGAATGCTAGGTTATCAGGAATCTCCTGAAGCTGCTCCTGATAAACATAGATATGTTCTCCATAAGAACTGGGTTGTCAGGGAACCACTGCAACAAAGTTGTAAGTCTGGATTTGGTAGACGTAGAGGGGAAAACCCAATGTTCACAATTGCCCATGGGTTATAAAAAGGCACCAAGAAAATCTTTTCTACTTCTCTCAGGTTTCCTCAGTCTTTTCAAAACCTCCAGCCTAGGAGATAACCCTGTACACTCTGCCTATTAGAACAGGTTTTCTCATTAATATCAAAGCCATGTGGGAACTTGCTGGACCTCAGGAGAAGCTCCTTAAACTATCAGACACCCATAAAACTATTTCAAATTCTCTTTATCTACAGCAATGAGGTTTGTTCTGATCTTCAAATAATTACTATTAGAATCTCTTAAGTTATTTCACTTTACCTTATTTTTTTAACCTTTTAATTTACTAAAGTTGTGTTTCAATTATACTAGCATCTCTTTACATCTCCTAATTTACTAAATTTGTGTTTTAATTGTACTAGCATCTCTTTACATCTTTCCTATTGTTGCCTCAACTCTCAAATTCAGGGTTACTTTAAAAGAAAGCCCCAAGACTGGCATTGCACAGGGAACTTCCTCTTCTCTAGCTCAGTCAAAGAGATGGAATTTTTATCATAATCCTAAAGATTAGATCTGGCCTATCTAAGCCCATGGAATTTTATCAGAGCCCACTGTATCACCCCTTTGATATGAGACCTTATAGAGACAATAATATAAGGTTATCTTTTTTTTCTGGCTTCTGGGAACATCCTGTCCAGGAAACCAGCCTTTTTGTATTCCTGGGAGCACTGGATTTGAGTTGGCTAAAGAGATAGTTCTCCAAAATGCTCAGGAAATTTTCTAGGAAGAAGGAGTTGAGGGACTCCTACTATTCAGGCCACATTGGCAAGCACAAGTCTCCCTCTGCTGTGTTTCCAAAGCCTCCATTAATGGTTCTTATTGAGTAAAAGAGGAGCCTCTAGATACAATTACTATGTTCTTGAGATCTTTGTAAAAGAAAAGTGGAAAACAGAATCTCCTTTTATAAACCATCACAGATGATTACATTTCCAGTGGCTATCTGTTCAGTAAAGAGTCAACTGATTAATCTATGGGAAAGCCCTCCTCAGTGGAAGTCACACTCGAGTAGGTAACAAGAGGATATTCCAAAACAACTAATGCACATGAGTGGAGAGTTGGGGAATTCCAATCTCTGAGAATTAGTCAGTAAAAGACAGGATGGTATAAGACAAACTTCAGCATCAGGGAATATTCCTTATAGGATCAACATGGCATGAAGGGAAGACCACTGGCTTGGGTTTCCAAGAACATGGGTTTAAATCTTGATTCCATTGTTTTCTACCAACATGACTTTAAGCATATTACTCATACTGACGGAGGCTCAGTTTCTTGATCTATAAAATGAGGGTATTGGACTAGAAAGTCTCTGTAATCTCTTCTAGTTCTATATTTGTGATGTTATGTAAGACAGATATCTTTAGTCTTCTCAAGAAGGCATCAATGGCCATACCCACAGCATCTATAGGGAAAGGTTTTAAAAAAGACCTTTCCTTTTAGGCTTATCAAAAGAAAATCAGGGAATTCTCCTGAATAGTCTGCTACAAAATCTTGTGGTGAGATTTGCCCCCATTGCCTCATGTTCAGCTTGTCCAAGATGTGTAAAAATATTTATAAATGAATGAAAATTAATTTATCAAATGCTTACTATGTTCCAGGCACTGCACTAAACACTAAAAATGCAAATACAAGCAAGTCAATTTCTGCTTTCAAGAACAGTGTATTCTAATGAGGGAAAACAGCACATAAAGTGAAACTGAAAGAAGGGCACATGGATTGGTAGAAACATGGCTTGGCAACGGTTAGGCAGTAATATAGTGGCCTGGTTGTAGACAAAGTAAAACAAAAATGTACTTATCAAAGGTCCAGGATGGGTAAGTCAGATTTACTTCAAAAGAGAGGTTTCTGGACAAAAAAAAAGGATTCTGTTGCAAAATTAATTTGACATCTTTGTCTAATACAAAGAAAACTTAAACATGATTCAGAAGTTCTGGGTTCAAATCATTCCTGTTGCTTAAGAGCTATTTGAACTCAGTCAAATAAGTTAATTTCTCTGAATCATAATTTCCTCCTCCATAATGGTAGGAATGAGACTTTTGTAGCCTACAGAACTCTGGGGATGCTTATCCCAACTTCCTCTCTCAGGATAATTTATGGATGATCCTTTCATGTTTCCTCAGTTTATCTAGATAGCATTCCTTCTTGTGCAACTTCATTCCAGTTCCATTTTAGTCCTTAGTCTAATCTCCTTGAGTAAATGATTGAGACAAATTCTCATCTAGTAGGGTATCAAGACTAAAACGGTTTGAGGTGCTTTAGAATCTACCTTTACAATGTCCACAACAACATAATAAAATAAACATTTTTTAAGAACCTGTTAGCCTGCCCTGTGCCAGGTACTGTGCTAAAAACTGGAATATAAGTAAGAAAAAAGAAAGACAGTTCATGCTTCCATGGAGTTTACCACCTATTCGGCAAAGACAGCAAACAAAAGGAAGCTAAAAGCTGAAGGTGGAGGTAAAGTTGGGGTGGTACTAGGCATCTGAGGCATGATAATGGTGGAATGGAATCCAGAGAACATAACCTAGGGATGGTGAACCTGTGGTCTCAAGGCCATGTGTGGCCCTTTAGGTCCTCAGGAGTGGCCCTTTGACTGAATCCAACTTCACAGAACAAATCCCTCTAATAAAAGGATTTGTTCTGTAAAACTTAGACTCAGTCAAAAGGCTGCACCCGAGAACTTAGAAAGCCACATGTAGCCTTGAGGCCACAGGTCCACCATCCCTAGTACTGTAGCCAATGGGAAATGAGGAGTTCACTGGGTTTCTGAGTCTCCTTCACAGAGAGATGTGAAAGCATGATAAAATAATATCCTTTGAGTGCTTTGTAAACATCACTGTGGTTCTTCTGACAAATGTAAACTATAGCTCATTATAAGCTTTTACATTTCTTACAACATCTATTTGAAACAATAATTCAATTAAATAATTTAACAAGAATTTTTGAATATACATACGAGGTGGACTCTTTACCATTTGTCATTAGAATCACAGTTTGAAATAATTCTTTTATGTTTTGAATAGGCCAGTGCATAGACCTCTGTACAAGCTCATCAAAAATTCACTTTCCTGAAAAGTCTTGGTTGCTACTTAACTCTGTCCAATACTCTACTGAATAGGTTACTTCCTGGTAATTTGATGCACTTCGAGAGAGAATGTCAGCATTTCCAGGTGAGTGACTTCTTTTACTCATTGTAACTGTCCTATGCTAAGTCAGGCAATAGCAATATTAAAAAAAAAGTCACCGCCTTCATATTCCCAAATTTTCTCGTATGCTTCCAGAAGAAATGTGTCACTGGCAAATTCCTGGATGATTTGAATAATGCTTGATGCACAGGCAAACCCTAGATAATTATGATCAGAATTATATTAAAATAGAATATACTGTGTAAGTAACAATCTCAATACTCTCATAGAGTTAACCGTTCTTTGTTGACTTTCATGGAGGGTTCTATCCACATTTCTTCCAAAACATAAATAACCTTAAAATATGTTTTATATATATATATATATATATATATATATATATACACACACACATACATGTTTATATGTATACATGCACACATGTGCATATATACCTATGTATATATACATACATATGTATACACATACATGTATATATGTGTGTACATATATATATATGCATATCCTAAAAAACAAAGAGTGATGCAAGAGGAAGCGGTCTGAATTTGGAATTAGAAAGACCTAGATACAAATCCTAGCTCTTCTATTTCTTACTTCTGTGACTTGAGCAGCTTACTTAACCTTTCTGGTTCTTAGTTTCCTTATCTGGAAGATAAATAAATTGTACTCCAAGATCTCTGAGGTCCCTTCTGACTCTAAATCTACTAACCTATGATTCCATTCATTTTACAGATGAAAGAACGGAGGCTTTACTCAGGTCACAAAGTTAGCTAGATGTGGAAAACTCATCCTTTCTGACTCTTAGTTCCCAGTTCTTTCTAGTATATCACACTGACCTCATCATGAAATTCCCTCCCCCCATCAGGGTGTTTTACTATCTAATTATGTATATGATTAGCTAATTTTAAAATTGGTCTATATCCTTTGAGATACTTCTGCTAACTCTGAAGGGAGACCCAGAAGCCAGAGTATGCTCAGTGTCAGAGGATTAACATTTTGCTTACATAATCCACAGAGTGGATTTAAATCCTGATAGTTGAGACCTGATTGTATATCATATTTTTTGATTTGTGAGAGTTTTTTTTTTTCGTGTGTGCCATCCTTCACTAAGAATCAGATAGAGATTAAAAAAGAAAAACCAACCCAAGACTATCTCTCCTTTCCACAATGGGAATTGAAGGGACAGGAAGCTTAAGTCACCTGCCCTGGGTCATCAAATGAGTTAATGGCAAAACTGGAAAAACCAGTTAAAAATGCCTTTTCCATTTCTTATAAACTTTAACATAATAAAACGTATTACAAGAGCATTCTAAATTTTTCACAAAATGCTAACAAACCATAGTTATTACATAAAGAATAGGAAAACTAATCTTTTACATGGTAAAAATCAAATAACTATGTGGTAATCCTCCTAAAAACATAGCTGTATGTTCTGATCTGTATATTTACTACACTATTACAATAATTACAGTTCAAATGTAGATTTCTTTTATACCAAAACTAAATTTACTATGGTAATTTCTGTTCTGTTTCCTCTTTTGCATAATTCCCAGGATATAATAAGTGTAACTTTAGATTTGAGGTATGAAAGCTTCATATCTATTATTTTTTTAACTGCCATTAAATGATTTGCAGTTAGAGGAGGATATTTTAAAAGGAATAAAGCAGGGATTCACTAAGAAGAAAAGGTCAACCGTTTGCAAAAAAATGTGCACTAGTTCATGGAATTCCCAAAGCAAAGACTAGGTAATGCAAAAAAAAAAAAAAAAGGCAATGTAAAAATCATCATTTAGAAATATACTGGATTTAAAAGATGTCCTCAGAACTCACTTAGCACTTTGTTTTACAACTCCCTAATGTGCTTATTATGTGATAGTGTACATGAGTTGTGTACATTTGTTTCTTATTATATTATTAATATAAGCTCTTTGAGGACAGGGATCCTTAAGTGCTGCATATCTCTAGCTCTACAGAGTAGAAGATCAATAAACGTATATTTAAGGATTCACAGAATCTCAGAATTGGAAGTGACCTCAGGGACTATCCAGGGTTAGGCAACCTGCAGCCTTGAGGCCACATGTGGCCTTCCAGATCCTTAAGTACAACCTTTTGACTGAATCCAAATTTGTTACAGAACAAATTTGTTCTATAAAATTCTAGATGGGAAGGGTCATCTGTACAAAGTCAAGGTGATGGGAAATGGAATGGTGTACTTTTGGAGCAGTTTGAGAGGCCACTGTTACTGGACCAGAAAATGTGTTTTAAAAAAGATATGAAATTAGGGAGTTGGGTAGAGACCATGTTATTGAGGACTTCAAATTTCAAGTTGAGTGTTTTATATTTTATTCTAGAGGCACAAGGGAGCCACTGAAAACGCTTGCTTATGAGAGTGACATGTTCCTATGTGCTTTAAGAATATCAATTTTGACAGCTACATGGGAGGGATTAGAGAATTGTAAGACTAAAAATAAGAATTCCAATTAGGAGGTCATTGAAATAGTCAAGCAAAAAGGGATAAAAGCTTGATCAGGGAAGGTACTGTGAGTAAAAAGAAGGGCATACGTATGAGAAATTTTGTAGGGGTGACTTGGTAAAACATTAAAATAAGTACCATTCTGAAAGTGTCAGAGTATGTATTAAAAATGGCACCCTCTGGCTATGCTTCTGTCATTGATATCATAGTAATCCTACAACACTTTTGGAATGACTGCCTTTTCCAAAACACCTACAAACCTGCTAGCTTCCTTGGCTACCTCAGAAGAAAAGATATTCATGAAATTTTCCCCAACAAATAATTTGAGGGGTAAATCTGAAAGAAATACCACAGGAATAAATATGGACCTGATCATGGGTAGATCTATTGATGAAGACCTCATGGTCATAACTGACTGGTGGTTTCAACTAATTGACTGCGAAATTTCTTGAGATTTCATGTCCAAAGAATTCTTACAAGAAGAATCTGCAACTAAAAATTCAGGCTCATGACGCACAGGAGCAGCTGATATAAGGGAACTGTCCTGTAAGGCTTGATGGGAATATTAAAGAGGATTAAATACAAGAGGATGACTTAAACTCAGTTAAGGTAAAGTAAAAATGCCAGCAGGAATCAATAAAGCAAAGCCAGCGTATTTCCATTCCCTTTGTTTCTTTGTTTTGTGAAATGGCACGGTTGATCATTTTCCCTCACCTTTCTATTGGTTTGGTTTTTCCCATTGATTCCACTTCCCTGAGTGTACTGGGAACAATATTTTAGGTGTCACTATTACGCTAATATTGTTCACTTTATTATTCTAAGGCTACAAGTGAGAAGCATCTACCAATTTTCCATAATAACCTCAAGAATAAATTTAAGCAGTAAAACAGGTTTACTCAGAGCATGCCCCAGGTGCTTAGTGATACATGACATTGGTGTGTTTCCCATTACTTAAAACTAATCAGACATGAAAGAGTTTGATTTTACCCATTGATACCAATTGTTCTGTAATTCCCAAGGCAGAAAATATATTATTTCCCTATATCCACTTTCTCTTTTTCTGAGGCTTAGATTTTATTGTCAATTTTTGGAATTGACATTTCATATTCTCTATCTGTCTCTGTCCTTCTGTCTCTCTCTTGTCTGCCTCTCTTTTTCTCACTCTCTTTACTATTCTTTTTTTCTGTCTCAATTTCCCACTCTCACCTCCTGCTACCACACTCCAAAATATCTCTGTCAGTCTTTCTTTGTAACAGCACTCCCACATCTTCCAGGTTCCCTGTTTGTCTGCCTTATGTCTTTTTAACAATTTGACAATGGTTCCATACTTCAAATGGAACCTCATTCAGCCTCCTGATTTACTTTGGCTTTCTCCATTGGAGCTCTTCCTATAGTACTGCCTTGCAATCCACTTACTGCAAGTTATTATCAAGTGCACCTTCCAAACATCTTTAATGATCTGTTTTTTGACTGCAGTGAACCTCCCCTAATAACATTTCCAAGAGCCTGAAAAAGAAAGCAGGCTATAAATCTCAAATGTTGCAAGTGTGAAGCATCTAATTCATATATACTTGCCTGAATTTTTAGAACAAAAAAGAAAAGCATGTGAGAGAAAACACCCTGATAGAGAATGTTATAAATGGCTTTTGCTGAACTGAATATCCATTCTCAGTTTTTGGAGGCCTCTGACTGTAGCTAATCCAATTGTTTAAAGTCAGTGTGCATGATTAAAAGTTCTCTTCCAATGAAGCAACTATTAGGTAAGTCTGGTAGGGGGAGTATCAGAGTAATTGTTTATAATTTAACCATTTGATCTTAAGCCTAGTTATTACTCTTACACCCAACTCACTTTAATATATACATGCGATGCTCTCAACAAACCAGATCCATTTTTAATTGGTTCTGAAAATGTCAAATACAAACTAAGTAAATTTGCATGCTCAGAACAGACTAAAGGCTTAACTATTATGGGCAGCAATAACGAAAGACCAAAGACTTCCATCATTCTTCAAAAATCAAGATGAAATTTAAGAAATATGGGAACCTTCAGCAGATCATGAGGCTTTTTGCTCTAGGTGACAGCTGATTTGTTTGGCAAGTAACATAAAATTAACAAACCTGTTTGTTTGCTTCTAGGCTTAGTTAAACTCTTGATTTCACTGAAGGACTGCTACCTGCTAATGAAAGGGCATTTTACATACCTCATACAGAGTAGGAACTCAATAAATATTTGTTGATTGGATTAAATTTGTTCCAAAATGTTTTGAGATAAGTAGCTTTTGTTCCAGTCTAATGGGAAAACAGCTTCTCATGTTGACTCAACCTGGCTTCTTCCAATGGATCTATTTTCTACTGAAGGTCAGTAATAGTGTTCCCACCCAAGCTGTAGGTCTTGATTTTGAAAGTCTTCTCAGCCAAAAGATATTGTCAAATTTGGGAAAGGATTAGGGGAATTTGAAGGGGATCTTCTAAAAGAAAGAGAGTACAAGTAAGAAAAAGAGGACCAAAGGTTGAGGGCAAGAAGACATAAGATTTAGAGGAGTGAGATTCAAAGTATTTTTTTAAAGAAGATAGTCAAAAGATCTATTTTCTGCTATAAGAGGGAGCTAAAACAATGACAAAAAAAGAAAAAGAAAAACTACCCATAGTAATTTGGTAAAGCACAGGTCCATATGATAGAGGCATCTCTATAAGCATCTCATCTCTAGAGTAATCATTACTTTCTTGACTTTAAATACAAAGGGTCCACCAGTTAATATAAAGTAGACTCTTCTATAGCCACTGGATTCAGGAATACTTAAAGTTATCTTTAAGCAAGTAATTGGTAATTGCTGAACAAGAAGATAATTAGTAATAATTACCACACTTCAAAGAAATTAAAATACAGTGTAGGTTGATATCTTGATTGTTTTAAATAGGCATGACCTCTAGTTTGAGCACAAACTGGGAACTACAGCAAAACAAATTTTAATCCAGAAATTAAGTCAGGTTCTTTTCATAGTCTTGGAGAAAAGCTCACCTCCTTGGTCTCATTTTCCTCATCTATAAAATGGTAGTAATGGATTTATCTTCCTCAGTGGATGTGCTGAAATGATTTGACTCTATAAAACATCAGTGATATTAATGTGCAAGAGAAAGATTTTATATAAATATATATAAATTTGTTAATTATATTATTTATTAAATCCAGTAATTTATAAATTTATTGATATATACGTACACACACATGTATGTATGTACATATATAATTTAGATCTTGAAAGTAGAGTACAGAGTGAGATACCATTGTTTCGTTGATATTGCATAATGGAACATTCACCCACGTGAATCATGGGCTAACAGAAAGAAAGATTGTTATTGATTAATTGGATCAACAAGCAGTTACCACCTCATCTAAAAGATTTCAGACCATCAACTGCTTTGTTTATACAACACAAAATAAGCAATTTATTTTTTTCTGTAATAATTTCAGAGGTCTAAAAAAATCATTTAATTGGTTGACTCTACCAGCAGGCTTTCATCATGATGGCATCATCTTCCTGTTCATAATCTTAGAGTGAGTTTTATCTTAAACCTAAGCAATGGTAGAAAACCCCTTAATGTATCAAGAGCAAAGGAGCTGAGAGGAAGTGAGTTACGGTGCATCAGGGTCTAGAATTGGAAACAGGAAGATGTAATTGTTTTTGAATTCCACATCAGATGACTATCAGTTGTGTGTTTGTGTCTGAGCAACCAAACCTACAGTTTTATCCCTGTAGGGAACTCTCAGTGAAGAAAGGCTATAAATTCATATTGACACCTGCTCTGCAACTTTGGGTCTTAGGGAGGTAGTTGCTTAGGAGAGTAAGAGATTAAGTAACTTGAAGAAGGTTACATGCAAAAATATGTATTGTGATAAGATTTGAAACTAGTTCTTCTGGTGTCCAAAACTTATCTGTATAAAGCTGCTTCTTTCCATCAAGCCACTGAAGTGTTTTCTTTCCACTCATTCTGTATTCCTGTTCAATTTGATTTATTATTATTTGTTGTGTGCAAAACAAAAATATTTAATGAACTAAGAGAGTAACAAAATAATCTTGTGTGGACTTTTCTAAGAGCTCACTCTCAATGAGTAGAGTGAATATGGATATTAATCTTATATGGGATAAATTCCATGTGAGGAATGTGTCCAGATTTATGCAGGGTGGGGGAAGGAACACTTCCAGGAAATACATTTATTCAGAGAATACATGTGAAATAGCAAGTAATAGCTCTTATTCTTTATAGTTCCCAAAGTCTTCTGGGGATATCATCATATTGTCGATGATGTGTGCTTCCCAACTGGCATTATTTTCCACAGTTTTCTTCTGTCAATTGCATTTCAGCTCTAATCCATTGGTCATAACTTTCTCTTCACCACTATTTAAACATCTTCAGGGTCACCCAATACATTGCACATTACACACTTGGAATTCTATAATTTAAAAACCTTCCTTAAATAGAGATGAGCTAAATTTCTTTTAGCCAGCTCTATCACCATTTTCCTATGCCTCATCTATCAACTTCAACTAAGGAATTATTTTCAAAGATACCTGCTATTCTTTCCTCCATCTACACAAGGGAAGGAGGAGGAGATCTTGTTGCTATTAAGATCTTTCCACAATAGCAAAGATCTTTATCTTGATTAATTAACTTCCTCAGCCAATAGTAGATAGATGTGTGCATGTGTGTATACATGTATATGTACATATATGTTTATACATATAGTTATATCTATACGTATATCTTTATCTTTAATATTTATTTATACTATTACATTTATATTAATACATTATATTTACATTAAATTCAATATTTAATATTTTCCAATTAAATGAAAATATTTTAACATTCTCTTTTTTATTTGAGTTGCAAATTTTCTTCCTCCCTCCTCTTGCCCCTCCTTGAGAAGGGAATCAATTTGATATCAATTATACATGTGAAGTCATGCAAAATGGTTTTCTACTTTAACCATCTTTCAAAAGAAAACATAAAAGAAAACCAAGAAAAAATTTTTAAAAGTATGGTTCAATCTGCATTCAGATTACATTAGTTATCTCTCTGGAGATACATAGACTTTTTCATCACACATCTTTTGGAATTATATTGGATCATTTTCCTTATCTTAGCTGTAACTAAGGTCTCCATAGTTAATCATCCTTACAATATTATTTATACTGTATACATTGTTCTTCTGGTTCTGCTCACTTCACTTTGCATCAGTTTATATAAATCTTCCTAGGAATTTCTGAAAGCATCCTGCTTGTCATTTCTTATAGCACAATAGTATTCCATCAAAAATCACATATCACAACTTGTTCAGCCATTCCCCAATTGATAGGTGTCCCCTCTATTTATAATAATTATTTGCCACCACAAAATATATGCTATAAATATTATAACATAAATAGGTCTCATCTCCTTTACTCTGATCTCACTGAGATATACACCTACTAGCGGTATTGCTGGGTCAAAAGATACTCAGAATTTTATAATCCTTTGGGTATAGTTAGAATTCTTCTCCAGAATGTCTGGACCAGTTCACAACTCCACAAACAGTGCATTAGTGTTCCAACTGTTTTCCACATTCCCTCCAACGTTTGTCATTTTCCTTTTCTGTCATGTTAACCCATCTGATAAATGTGAGATGGTACCTTACAGTTGTTTTAATTTGCATTTCTCTAATCAGTAGTGATTTGGAGAATTTTTTTATGTAATTTGATAGCTTTGATTTCTTCTTCTGAAAACTGACTGTTCATATCCATAACCAATTATCAACTGGAGAATGACTCTTATTTTTATGTTTGGCTCAGATCCTTATATATTTGAGAAATGATATCAGATAAACTTATTGCAAAATATTCTTTCAGTTTCTATTTTTCTTCTTTTATTTGTGTAAAAGCTTTTTAATTTAACATGATCAAAATTATCCATCTTGCTTGCCATGATCCTCTCTACCTCTTGTTGGTCATAAACTCTCCCTATATCCACAAGGCTAACAGGTACATTTTTCTATGCTCCCCTAATTTACTTATAGCACCTTTTATATTTAAATAATTCATCCATTTTGACCTTATCTTAGTATCAGTGTGCGATGTTGGTCTGTGTTTCTTGCAAACTGGTTTCCAGTTTCTCTAGCAATTTTTGTAAGTAGTGAATTCTTACACTAAAAGCTTTGATCTTTGGGTTTATCAAACACTAGATTACTATGGTCATTTATTTCAGTGTATTTTTTCTTTGAAGTATTATACTCAATTTTGTTAGGTTATTCTTGGTTATAATCACAGCTCCTTTGCTTTCTATATTATCATATTACAAGCCCTTAACTCCTTTAGCTTAGTACCTGCTACATCTTGTGTGATTCTGATTGTGGCTTCATGATATTTGAATGCTTACGTTATGGCTGTTTGAATTATTTTCTCTTTGACCTGGGAGTTTTGGAATTAGAATATAATATTCCTGTGAGTTTTACTTTTGTTATCTCATTCAGGTGGTAATCAACGGATTCTTTGAATTGCCATTTTACCCTATGGCTCTAGGATATCAGGTCAATTTTCCTTGATAATTTTTTAAAATATGATGTCTATAATTTTTCTTTAATCATGGCTTTCAGATATTCTAGTAATTCTTAAATTATCCTTCCTCAATCAATTTTCCAGTTCAATTGTCTTTCCAAGGAGATATTTCACATATTGTTCTATTTTTTTCTTTCTTTTGACTTTGTTTTACTGTTTCTTTATGTCTCATGGAGTCATTAGCTTCCAATTCCTCAATTCTAATTTTTAAGGAAATATTTTCTACCTTGAACTTTTGTATCTCTTTTCTTCATTTAGTCCATTCTGCTTTTTAAGGCATTATTTTCTTTAGTATTTTTTGTACCTCTTTTACCAAGCCCTCAATTGTATTTTCATATTTTTCTCCCTTTGCTCTCATTTATTTACATCTACCCCTCTGATTTTGAAAATATTTTTTAACTCTTCCAGGAATTCTTGTTGGACTTTTGTCAATTCACATTTTCAGTCTTTGAGGCTTTGCTTGTAGCTGCTATGACTTTACTGTCTTCTAAGTTTGTGTCATGATCTTCCCTGTCACCATAGGTGATTTTAATGGTCAGGTTCTTGGTTGTTGTTTACTCATTTTCTCAATCTGTGTCATGATTTGAAACTTTATTTTTAGGTTGGGCTCTGTTCATGGTATGTGTGTGGAGGGGAGAAGGGGTGGAAGAAAACTATCTCAGACCTCAGGATTTTGTGCACTACTTTTTTCAATGTTAGTTTTGTAGGTTTAAAAGTTTGTGGTGCAGTAACAGCAATATTGTGTGATGATCAACTTTGATAGACTTAGCTCTTCTTGGTAATACAGTGATCTAAGACAATTCCAAAAGGTTCATGATAGAAAATGCACTTACATCCAGAGAAATAACTGTGGAGTCTGAATGTAGATCAAAGCATATTATTTTCCCTTTTTTTCTTGTGATTTTTCCCTTTTGTTCTGATTCTTCTTTCACAATATAACTAGTATGGAAACATATTTATCATGATCATACATGTATAGTCCATGTTAGATTGCTTGCCATCCTGGGGAAAGGGAAGGGAAGGAAGGGAGAAAGCAATTTGGAACTCAAAATTTTATAAAAGTAAATGATGAAAACAAATTAAAATACAAAGTGCAAAATACCAAAAAAGGAAGGAAGGAAGGAAGGGAAGGGAAGGAAAGAAAAAAGGAAAGAAAGAAGGAAGGAAAGAAAGAAAGAGAGAAAGAAAGAAAAAGAAAGAAAGAGAGAGAGAAAGAGAGAGAAAGAAAGAGAGAGAGAGAAAGAAAGAAAAAGAGATTTGTGGTGCTTCCAAGGTGTTTTTATGACCTAGAGAGAGCTATTGTCACTACTCTCCTGCTCAGAACTCTGGTCTTTCACCAGGAAGAGTCCCTGATCACTTGGGATAGCAATCAATACTGGACCTCAGGGTCCATTGTCCTTTGGGACTAGAAAAAATAATACTGTTCCTCAAGGTCCTAGATCCCTTGGGATTGAAAGTGATGCTGTTCCTCAGGACCCCCGTTCCCTTGGGACCAGAAGTGAGACTCTTGCTCAAGGTTCCTGATCCCTTGTAACCAATAGTGATACCTCTCCTCAGGGCTCCTATTCCCTCGTGACCAACAGTGCTGCTTTCTGCCCTTCAGCTAGTACCCAGAAGTGAGTAATTAGAATTGCCAAACATAATTGAATCTTGCATCTCATGCTAGCACAAAGGTCCTCTGCAATCTCTTTCTGATGAGTTGCTGGGTCCTCTTAGCATATCTAGCCTGAGAATTCCCAAAGTTCCTGCTGTTTCTGTCACTTCCACCTAGTCCCACCACTGGTCTTATATCCATATGGGCTCTGAGCCAAACTCCACCACTATGTCATTGATCTCACTTTCTGACTTACAAAATTGTAGGCCTGGAAGAATGTCTCAAGCTGAACTTCTGCTGGATTTTTCACTCCAAAATTCAACTTAAGACATTCTTTTAAAGTTGTTTGGAAGGGAATGACAGGAGAGCTAGGCTGAGTGCTTCCATTGCTCTGCCATATTGATTCCACCCCCTAGAAATTCTGATTATTCTTTGTTCAACTAAAGGTAAAATATTTAGATTTTGTAGGGTACATATATTAAATGATTTTTAATTTTATGAAAGGGAAATTTCAGTTCACATTTTTAAAATGCTGAAGCACATTTTTAGAAACTGCACATATCAACAGAAGCTAGGATTGGAAACCAGCACCTAACAAGATGGTCAATATTAACAACAAAGACTACAATGGATTAGAAATGACTATTGCATGTTAGGCAAACATTTCCTACATGAGAGTTCCCAGGGAGCCTTGAGAAAATGTGTGAGTTTACTATAAATTGGCAAAACCAAAACTTAGAAAGATCTGTGATATTGGCCATCATAAAGAAAACTCAGCACTCATGTGAGTGTGAAAAACTAACTTAGGAGGGAACGAGGTCATACTTTCATACAGAATCATAATAGTAATCCTTTGTTGAGAGATATGTAGTTCATATTATCTCCTGCCAGCATATGACACAATAGGGTTACAATAAAATGCTGTTATTGGTGGATAGAGTAAGAGGGTATTTACAGATGTTACTGTTTTCTAGGAACCTCTAAAAAATAATGGTTCCTTAGAAATTGTGCGGCAGAGGTAGAAAGGATGAGAAATGTTGCAAATTCTCTATAGCTTCTCTACAGGGTCAAACGATATAATATTTGTAGATCTTCCACATAGTAAGTGCTCAACAAATTGTTGCTATCTCTACCAGCATCCCTAGTATTTTGGTGCTTGTTTTCTGAAAGCAGTAAGTGAATCACATGATCCACAAGAAAATGAGTGTCAACTTGTGAGGTAAACATTAAACCTGAATTATCCATCATTTTGTCATATTTTATTGTATTTGTAAGCTACAATTAGTTACCAGCACTGTAATATACCAAATGATAACAGTTGTCTCAAATAACCAACCTCTACCTAAAGGAAAAGGTCTATAAGCATACATTCCTTCCATAATAAGACTATTTGCTATTTAATAATCAAACATTTTTCTTGTACAAAATTCCTATATGCATACTATACTGAATAAAACTTATCAATTTCAAAGGATTTTTTGCAAATATTCCCTAATTACTGAAATTAATTACTCAACATAAGTCTGTGAAACAGATTTTTGTACATAAGTTCTGCAAAAGAAGAATATGGTTGGAAAGTTAATAGAGCTTTCATAAGGAAGCAAAAGATGGCAACATGACCTGACATGACCTGACATGATATAACAAAACATAAGCCAAGAGAAGACAGGGAATTCATAGCTCCTTTTCCTTTCATTTTCCCCATTCATTTAAAAAAAAAATCTCAAGTACACTGTTCAAAATGACTTCTTCAAATGAACGCAGCTAATTGCTCACACAGACTCTGTAACAATACTTTTTAAAAATTTTTTTTATGAATCTTTTTTGCATTACCATCATTTCCCCTTCTCCTTCCCTTCTCAGGGAGCTAAGCCATATACATGTTTTTAAGACCAGAAAAGGAGAAAAGGGGGAAAAGATCAAAACTTCAAGCCTTTGCAAAGGTGTGGAGTGGATGTACCCTCTCATATCTCATTTTCCCAGTAATATTTGTCTTTTATCAGCTGTGTAATTTCCACTTTGGAATTTTTTGTGGTCATTTTTTTTCCATTTATGTTGTAGCAATTGCGCATGTTGATTTCTTGGCTTTGCACACTTCATATTGAATCAGATCATGTAGATCTTTCTATGCCTTTTTATAGTCATTACATTCATTATTTCTTGATAAAATATATTTCTATTGAAGTTTTTTTCATTTCAAAAGAAACTCCAGGTAAAAAATTCCTCTAATGTGATCAGATGTTTTAGTTTATTCAATTAAAATTCCAAATTTATTAAGATAAGAAAAAATATGGACTAAACCAACTTAGAGAAAATGTGATGTTATAATTATCCAGTTTTCAAAAGAACATTGTATCATATATATATACACATATATATATATGAATGACATTCACGTACATTACTGCCAATGACTCTTTGTCCACTTTTCCATAAAAGGCAATATATACAGATTTTTGTCTACACAGAGCTAAAAGTTTAATGGTTTATTGAAATGACCAGTCAAGGTAATTAAATAAATGATGATTCAACTTTAAAATTAATTTTAGAAAAGACATTTATTTGCCTAAAAGAATGATCAATACATTCAAAATTGTTGAATTGTGTATATACCCTAAATGCCCTCTTTGATGACATCATAGTAGTCTTAGGATTCCAAAATCACAGAAGGACTTTCACAATGGCAGAAAAATGTCCTGATAACAATATTTCAGGTAAGTAGCCAAATAAAAGAAGCAGTGGTCAGTCTGACAAATGGAATTATGCCACCATCAACATCCTCCCCAACACAATGTTGAACCATGTTGAATCCAAGAAGTCCTGGTAGATAGCCAGGTAATGTTGCAAAGCACTTTCCTTACAACAATATTGTGAGGCAGATATTGCAAATATTATTAATACTATTGTTAAGACGAAGAAGCAGAGGCTTATAAAGGATAAATGACTAATAGCCTAGGGTCACAGAGTTAGCCAGTGTAAGAGCTAGTAATTGTGTCTTCAGACTCCAAGACTCTTTCCACTCCTCCCTGCAGAGATTTTGGTAAGAACATTTGGATAATTAGTACCAGGGATTGAGTGAAAGGAAGTAACTATTGCAATTAAACACAGTATGGCTGGGTTAAGATACTGTTATAGTGAAAATATTTTTTTCTTTAAATGCAGATCTGTTAATCTCCCAGTGAAACAGGATTTGTGACCTGAGGCAAGTAGAAATAGACCTGAATGTCTGAATAGAAACATTAATGATTAACTAATGATTTTATATTCTAAATTTTTCCCTTATATACTTCTCTAAATATGAAATGATATGCATGGATGCATATGAAGATATATTTATATACATATTATATATACAGTACATGCATATATAACCTACTCATATATGTACATATATACATGTATTGTATTTAACTATAAACGTATTTAACTATGAACATATATACATGCATGGATAAAATTCAAATTCATTTATGCATATATAGGCACACATATATGATGAACATCTATGTATGCATGTGTATGTGTATATGCATGTGTATGTATGTATATATATACTTACATAATAATGTATTGAAAAACATCACATGGAATGAAAGAAGGAATATGTTAGATAAAAGGAGTGCAGTATTTTGTTTTCATTTTAAGTTCATGATACCATAGTCTTGACCAAATACTAATTGATGATAAAAAATAAACAAAGGTTTTATTCAGCAGAATAAAACAGGAGCTCAGTAATATTGAGAAAAAGTATAGTAACTTCTTACAGACTCTCACTTATGTATCATTTTGCCACAGGCGTAAACAAAAATGGACTTTCTGCAGAACAGAAGACTGCTCCGCTATTGTGTCACTCAGAATGAAACACTGTGACACACGGTGTACCTCTCTCCGGAGCTGTGGGTCAAGAAACAAAATGTGTGTTTGAGGGATACTGAAAATATGGTTGTGGAAAGTTATGCTTGTTGAGAGAACATGGCCCATCTCTCTCTCCCCACACCCCCAACACTTCAACTCCTGTGGAGTAGGAACTGGAATCTTTTGTAAAGCAGCATTATAGTATTAGAAAGTAACACAATCACA
The DNA here is from genome assembly GCF_028372415.1 of Notamacropus eugenii. Taxonomy (NCBI): domain Eukaryota; kingdom Metazoa; phylum Chordata; class Mammalia; order Diprotodontia; family Macropodidae; genus Notamacropus; species Notamacropus eugenii. The sequence continues at coordinate 283,100,317 of NC_092875.1, read as the reverse complement.
GAGGAGAAAAGAAAGCCTTGATATACAATGCCGTGAGTCTAAAAGGCCCCCCTGTGTGGAATACAGTAGCAGCACTAAGCCAGAAGAAAAGATCTAGCCAGCTAAACTGTCAGGTCTGAGAAAAGCAGTGAAGCTGGCGAGGAGAAACATTTCTCCCCAAGAGCCTATTTTCTTTAAAGTTAGACTAAGGTACAATGCCGTACATTTGCGTAATTTCAGTCTGTAACTTAACCCTAACCTAAAGACTCTCTGATCTCATGACCATATAGCTCTACTGCCCATTTCCCTGGCCCCACTGAAAAACGTGTTGGGGCTTTAGTGAAATGGCTGTGAAAGGTGATCATGGGCATTGGTGGGTTAAGGCCATGTGGAATAGAGAGACAATGGGATGCAGCTCTCATGATCTGAAACTACATTCTCCTTTACCCCATATAGGTAACAGACCTCTGCATACATATTTTTCACCCTTTAATTATTTTCCTTCCTCCTTTTCTGTTGCCCCCAGCAGGTTCTGGGAGAGGACTGGTGCTGGATTTGCTTCAATTAGTTCCCATAAAGGCTGTGCTTTACATGGTATCAAAATGAATTGTTGATTTTTTAAAATGAATATAACTAATAATTTGGCATCATATAAAATGATTGTTGTGAAGAATTCTACTTTTTTTAACCAAATTCATTGTGTTCATGCACACACACGCACACGTGCACACACACGTACACACACCCTGAGCCTTCCATGATAGGTACTTAATTAATTTTCAGTGTGTAAGACATGAAAAAAGAGTGTGTAAACTGGCTGACCTGTTCTATTGACGTGTCTAGGTATCTATGGTACCCATGGAGAACCCTGTATTTGTGCTACTTCCTGTCTTCATCACCAGTGCCATTTAGAGTGTTATTACAGAAAAAGGAAGCCAAAGGAACAGAGAGACAAAAAGAAAGAGAAATAAAAAGAACATATACATATACATACAAATACACACATATATATCTACACACATATCTATGCATTAATTTACTTTAAAAATAAATCTGCTAAGATCCACTTTGCCCTTGGTGCTGTGAATTCTGTAATCCCACATGTAATAATGTGTCCCAGTAAATTTTGATCTACATTGAAATTAACAATCAGTCAGCCACTTTATGAAATATTATCTTTGTTAGCTTTTTTAGAAACAAAAATACACTTTCAATTCTTCACATCCACATAGTACGTCTATTAAAGCAATCTGGGAAATTAGTTTGAGATAAACTGTACAGCAATTTTATTCATAGCTTCCCTGTATCTCACACTGTTAATCTGCATCACAGCTCACTAAATAGTGCCTAATGTTTATTGCATTTAACTGAATGTATACGATTCTGAGGGTACGCCAGGGACCGATTATCATAATTATACATGTTTCTATGGAAACCCACAAGTCTATCAGTTTTGATTCATTATATTGTTATACCTTCTAGCACTTTCTAATTATTAGGTGCCCATAAAAAAGTCTCAGTCTTGCTGTTACTATAGAAATGAGCTATAGACAGGCCTCAATTGTTAACCCTTAAAGGACCAAAATGTACAGACTCAGACAGCTGGTAGCTATTCATGCAACTGAAATAATTACTAATTTCATCTATTAATTGAACTCATCATAGTTGATTTGCTATTATATGTTGCTAGAAATATTTCAGTTGTAAAACTCATGAACAGCTACATTTGGTTTTACAAAATTGTACCAACTAAGGATTTGTACTTTTGACATAGACCGTGAAATTACAATAGGTATGACAATAGGTACCTGAAAAGGGACTCAAGAGTGAGTAGACAACCCCACAAACTGCAAAATAGAAAGCCTTTCAGGACATCCATCCATCCATCCATCCATCTATCTATCTATCTATCCATCTATCTATCTATCTATCTATCTATCTATCTATCTATCTATCTATCTATCTATGGGGGTACATATATATATATTACATATATACATATGGAAAAAGATACATAAATATATAAACACATTTAAGTGTATATGTGTATATTTATATATACATATAATATCATAGACAAAGCTACATTTGCAAGAGTAAACATGGAATTATATGTTAAGTGATAAAGTAGATAAATCAGAGCAGATTAGCTAAAACCAAAATGCACTGAGGGCCTCTGAATCAAACCTGGAAAATTGCTTCCTAGCAATATGGTTATTTAGGTATAATTTAATATTGTTACTTAAATTGTAATTTGTAATTTAATATTTTCATTTTACTTTTCCTCCTCCATTTGCTAACAGAACCCCATGGAAATTGAAAGGGACTGAGCAGTTTCATTGTCTCTCTAACCCTCCTGCTATTATAGTTTTCAATTAGAAGTGCCTTTTAATTTAGATCAGGAAAGCTCTCCTAAAGTGACAGCTCGTCCTTCACACTGCATATCTATTTATTTTGGAAGTCAACACACCATTCAATAACCTGAGAACAGCCCTGATTGCTATGCTAATAGTATTCAAAAATATGTCGACACCAATCGAAAACAAGTAAACTAAGACTGATTCATAAAGTGAATAATAAAAGGCAAAGGGAAGCCTTTTATACCTTTTACTTCTTCAACTGGAATCTTAGCCAACAGATTTAATTTTCCCCCCTCGGGGAAATGAACGCTATATGATAACCACTGAAATTAAATTTTACCCAATATTACAGCCCTTTATATTTGGGACAGCTTGTTTTATTCCAGAAAGCTAGAGCGAAAAGCAGAGGAAACAATGACCTTATATGTTAATGCTTGGGAGCACCAGCATAGTCCCTCTTGCTGCTGCAGCTCTCTCCAGCTCACAGCTAAATGCAATTCTTTTTACAAGGTTGGGGGAGGAGAAGGATGGGCAGAAGAATTCTCAGTGTATGTCCATATTAAAAGCTACAGCAGCCCATGTTCCTTAAGCTTTCTCCATGTGCAAGCCTAAACCTCAGTCTCCCCCAGCATCTTCCAGCCAATTAAGAATCAATCAAATCGTATAAGCAACACGAGATATGGACATTTGCATGTTTAAGTTAGAACTCTTTTAAAGGAAAAAGACTGATCATAGCCCTTTGTTCACAGCTCTTATGTGGCCATTAGCATTAGGGGAAAGTAGATTTACCATTAAATGGGAAATTTAAAGTAGATTAGGAGTAAATTGAATCAGATACTTTTTAAATCTCATTAATTAGTGCATGCATATATTATTGCACATATATGTATATGTTGCAAATTAATTAAATTTAATTCAGATTAACCATCCTCCCATAGTTGGATATAGGTTATCTGGAATAACTCAGCTGTAGCTACATAATTCTGTTACCTATTCAGTAAGATTAAATTAAGCCTTAACAGTAAATGTTCCATTCTTGTTTATGTTTCATCCTGTGATTAGCAGTTAGTTCATTAAGACACAATATCTATAGGGGTTTTCTATATGTTTCAGGCTGAGCAAACATCTTTAAGATTAACTTCAAAATAAATTAACAAAATATAACAATAGGTGGATAAATAGGTAGGAAGAAAGAGTTCATATTATTGGACAAAAGAAATTTAAAAGAAAGTGACTGACCCTTAGATCAAGGTCTTAGAGGGTCCATGAACAGCAGTTGAACAGGGAGGCTAGGAGTTGGGCAGAGGAACACTGTGGGATCTTCCAGTGTGTGCTCATCAGTATCACTGTTTAACTTAAAGAAGCATGAGGCCAGGGAAACAGACTGAATCAGGAGAGTGGTTGGACAAAAAAGCCTAACACCGCAAGAAGTATAAGAATCCAGCCTTCCACCACCTGGGGCATGACTTTACCCACCCCTCAAACAAAAGGTAGAGTATAGTTTTTAAGTTCTATACCCACTCCCTCAATATGTGCCTAAATTTTCTCTAAAAAACAAAATTAAAAGATGACTTCTCATTCATGGCTTAACGTTAGAATCCGAGAGGAGAGATCCAGTGAGAACAGATTCTAGTGACTAAATCCGATAGGAATTGCATTATTTTTCATCAAACCAAACTGTTTCCAAATTTATATGTATTTGCACAAGTTTGCTACTGAGCAAACTGTCTAGCATGTGGTTTTCTAAATCCCAGGTTTCGGATTCTTTAAGGAAATGTGAATAAGAATTTGTGAGCCTTGGTTTTCCCAGCAGAGAAAGAGGGGAGTTATTAGGATGCAGGCCTGTTGTGAACAAGGACCCATCCAGCCTGCAAACATCCCTTTTATTCCTAGAGGCTAACCCCACAATGGCTACAGCCAAACACCTCGCTTGGCTCCTCGCAAAAACGAGATGCCCTGCCTGTCTCCTGAATGTGAAGTGGAGAGATAGTGTTGCTTCAGTGGTTTCCTATTCAGTGGCCTCTGGGCAATGGGTCTTTTTCCAGGATGATGACTAGGAGACATAGAAGGAAATGGCTTGGTACCAGATTAGGAAAGAGCAGTTAGACTGGTAGCAGAGGTGAGCTAGGTAGGATGAAAGGCAATTGGAACTTGGCTAAAATGGATACAGCAAGATAATTTGGGTGCATGCCTGGTCAAAGCCAGCTTGAATATAACCCTCTCACTGTAACCATCACACCCTTCATTTTCTTCTTCTACCTATACACTCGTCCACCCATTACCTATTGTCTGCCACTACCCACAGACCTCCTGTACCCTTATTTCGTAAGATTTATGGCCACCTCTCACACAACAGCACATATTGGCCCCATCTTGAAATCAGTCTATTTCTAGGCTAACCTGGGTTAGAGAGAGTAGGATGTAAAGAGATAAGAAAAGTGCCTCTGGAAATAAGAAAGAGAAAATGGTTAGAAAGAATTGAAGAAATTTTAACGTGTTCTTTTCAGATACTGAATGCTATTTTACTCAAAGAAATGTGCTATTTAAGAGGTGCAAAATAATCACTTTTTGACTTTTTAAATCTTTTTAAATTTTAAGTTAAAAAAAATCACCTTTTTAAATGAATCATTTAACGTGTTCAGGAACAAGAAGAATAGGTTTTTTTCCTCTTGGTACTTTTATCATCCCCTTTGCTTCCCCAACAATAATAGAAGCATAAGTTAAATTCCAACTGGAGGAGGAGTAATTCAAGTAGGTACTAGGCCAAGAGTGGGGAATCCGCAGCCTTGAGACCACATATGGTTTGTGTTCAGTCAAAGGGCCTTACTTGAGGACCTAGAGGGCCACATGTGGCCTTCAGACTGCAATGTACTAGGCAATACCAGGTGGTACATTAAGAAAGTGCACACCTTTGATCATTCAGAAAAAAAACATGAGGATGTGTTTGTGTCATTTGGAGGGGCTAATCAGCAAAGATCAATAACTGCCCTCTGTTTTTGTGATATTTGAAGTTTAAACACCTCAATATTACCAAAAACCAATAGCATGGAGAACTATTTTCAGGGCACTGCCCCTTCTGCTCTTATGGGACAAATATGTACAGGGAAAAAAGAATAAATGATACTATCTGAAAGCAAATTCTAAATGACAAATGATGTTATAAATGGTAAGCACATCCTGGATTCAATTTAATACAATTTTTGAGAACCTATAGCACATTCAGCAGGTCACTATGGTAGGCGTTAAAACACACAAGGAGAAAAGAAAGAAATCATTGCTGCTCTCAAAGTACTTCCTTTTTTTGAGAGAAATGAATAGGTCACTGGTGACCCAAGAGGAAACAGGTAGAGGAGTAAGATGGATCTCGAGAAATTAAAAAATGAGTGGGTGGTCAAGCAACAAGTCAGCAAGCATTTACTAAGCACCTACTATGTGGTTAATAAACAACTAGATAGCCCAATGGATATAGCACCAAGTCTGGAGTCAGAAAGACTCTTTTTCCTGAGTTCAAATAAAGACTCAGATAGTTGGGCAAGTCACTTTGCCCTGTTTGCCTCAGTTTCCTCATCTGTAAAACAAGCTAGAAAAGGAAATGACAAACCATTCCAGTACTTTTGCCAAGAAAACTCCAAATGGGATTATAAAGAGTCAGACATGAGTGAAAATGATGCAACAAGTCATATGGCAGGCACTATGCTAACTGTTGGACATACAAAGAAAAACAAAAAACAAAATCAAGGTGGCGAGATCATGAAGTTCAAACTAGTCCTAATATTTGTGAAAGGAAGGGCAGCACAGTGGCTCTAGGAGGCTATGGCATCCAAAGAATTTTGTATGCTTGTCTGTGCATTTCTTAATTTTGTATTTTAAAGAAGAGGAAATCTGAGTGTGTTTTTAGCAGCAAAAGGAGCTAAAATAGAGAGATTGGAGTTGCAAGGAAGAAGGGATAATTGGAGGAGAAAGGGTCCATGAAAACTTGAAGGAGATGGAGTCAGAGAAATAAATAGAAACAAACAAAATGGGCCAGGAGTGTCACCAACCTTATGTACTGAATACCTTACGTACTGAAGAATGTCAGTTGCATAGAGTATGATGGAGTGTAAAGAAAGAGAACTGGTAAAACTAGAGAATCTGCAGTACTTTGATGGCCAATGAGGATCGCCCTATTGCAGTGACCCTATCTGTCACTCTCCTGCTCTTATAAAAAGAGACCTTATCCAGTTCTGGAATTTGGAAGAACAGAGAATGGGAAGCCAAGGATGGATAAAAGAGTGCAAAAGTGCTTAACTTTCAGAAGGCAATAGTTTGGTAGTAAGAAGGAAATTTGCAATAAGGACAACATATAAAAGCATATAGAATTAAAAATCAATGAATGTGAATTCATAAAAAAATCAGTAGAGTAATTGATAAACACAGACAAAAGCTGAATGAGGAAGAGAAATAAAAAAACATTCAGAGTCATTTCAGTAGTGAAATATTTCACAATAAAGGAATTTGAGTGGAAATGTCAATGATGCTAAAGGTATCACAACAAATTTTGAAAAATCCCTCGAAATTCCAGTGGGGTAATATCACAAACCACCACAGTGTCTCAGAAGAGCAATCAAATAAGTGAAATAATTGACAAGAACTACCTTACTTTTATTTCTTTTTATTTATTTATTTATGTTTAGTTTTCAACATCCATTTCCACAAAATTCCGAATTCCAAATTTTATCCCCATCTTTCCCCTCCCCTCACCCTAAAATGTCTTGCATTCTGATTAACCCTTCCACCAATGTGCCCTCCCTACTAACACCCCTCTCTTCCCTTATCCCCATCTTCTCTCTTGTCCTATAGGGCAAGATAAATTTCTTTACCCCATTACCTGTATTTCTTATTTCCCAGTTGTATGCAAAAACAATTCCCAACATTTGTTCCTAAAACTTTGAGTCCCAACTTCTCTTCCTTCCTCCCTCCCCACCATTCCCTACTGAGAAGGCAAGCAATTCAATATAGGCTATATATGTGTAGTTTTGCAAATTGCTTCCATAATAGTCATGTTGTATAAGACTAACAACATTTTCCTCCATGCTATCCTGCCCCCCATTTCTTCTATTCTCTCTTTTGACCTTGTCCATCCCCAAGAGTGTTTACTTCTAATTGCTTCCTCCTCCCATTTGCCTTCCCTTCCATCATCCTTCCCCACCCTGCTTATCCCCTTCTCCCCTACTTTCCTGTAGTGTAAGATAGATTTTCATACCAAATTGAGTGTGCATGTTATGTGATGAGAGTAAGCTTCACTTTTTCTCTCTCTTTCCTCCAGACTTTTTCCCTTCTCTCCCTGGAAAAGCTTTTTCTTGCCTCTTCTATGAGAGATAATTTGCTGTATTCCATTTCTACCTTTCTCCTCCCAATATATTCCTCTCTCACCCCTTAATTTTATTTTTTTAGATATGATCCCTTCCTATTCCACTCACCCTGTGTGCTCTCTTTCTCTCTCTCTCTCTCTCTCTCTCTCTCTCTCTCTCTCTCTCTCTCTCTCTCTCTCTCTCTCTCATATACATATATATGTATATATATATATGTATATACATATATATGTGTGTGTGTGTGTGTGTGTGTGTGTATGTGTGTGTGTGTGTGAGGGTGTATAATCTCTCCAACTACCCAGATACTGAGAAAAGTTGCAAGAGTTACAAATACTATCTTTCCATAGAGGAACATAAGCAGTTCAGCTTTAGTAAGTCCCTTATGATTTCTCTTTCCTGTTTACCTTTTCATGATTCTTTTGATTCTTGTGTTTGAAAGTCCAATTTTCCTTTCAGTTCTAGTCTTTTCATGAAGAATGCTTGAAAGTCCTCCATTTCATTGAACCACCATTTTTCCCCCTGAATATTATACTTAGTTTTTCTGAATAAGTGATTCTTGGCTCCACACCCTTGCATCCCTTAATGTAGAAGCTACCAGATTCTGTGTTATCCTGATTGAATTTCCCCAGTACTCAAACTGTTTCTTTCTAGCTGCTTGTAATATTTTCTCCTTGACCTGGACCTCTGAAATTTGGCTACAATATTCCAAGGAGTTTCTCTTTTTGGATCTCTTTCAGGAGGTAATTGGTGAATTCTTTCAATATTTATTTTGTCCTCTGGTTCTAGAATATCAGGGGATATTCTAGATAATTTCATGAAAGATGATGTGTAGGCACTTCTTTTGATCATGGCTTTCAGGTAGTCCCATAATTTTTAAATTATCTCTCCTGGATCTATTTTCCAGATCAGTTGTTTTTTCAACGATATATTTCTCATCATCTTCCATTTTTTCATTCTTTTGGCTTTGTTTTGTAATTTCTTGGTTTCTCATAAGTAATTAGCTTCCATCTATTGCATTCTAATTTTTAAAGAACTATTTTCTTCCATGAACCTCCTTTTCCATCTGGGTAATTCTGCTTTTTAAGGCGTTCTTTTCCTCATTGGCTTTTTGAACCTCTTTTGCCAATTGAGTTAGCCTATTTTTAAAGGTGTTATTTTCTTTTGCATTTTTTTGGGTCTCCTTTGGCAAGGTGCTGACTAACTTTACATGATTTTCTTGCATCTCTCTAATTTCTCTTCCCAATTTTTCCTCCACCTCTCTTACTTGATTTTGAAAGTCCTTTTTGAGCTCTCCCATGGCCTGGGATCATTGTATATTTATTTTGGAGGTTTTGGATGCAGAAGCCTTGACTTTTATGTCTTTTCCTGATGGTAAACATTGTTCTCCCTCATCCCGAAGGATGGGAGAGAATACCTGTTTACTAGGAAAGTTACCTTCTATAGTCTTATTTTTTCCCCTTTTGTGGGCATTTTCCCAACCATTTAGCTGACTTTTGGATCCTTTGTCAAGAATAGGGTATGCCCTGGGGACCTGTAAGTTCTCACTTCCTCCAAGGTGGCACAGTCCAGGGAGAAGAGTTTACTCCCTGGCCTGGATGGTGGCTGAGATTCAGATCAGCTGCTCAATTCCCCCAGGGGTTTTATTCTGAGGCTCCAACAATGTCTTCTTCCACCAGCAGCCTGGGGCCTAGGATAGGGGAGAACCTTGCTCCCTTGTCGTGGAGGTGAAAAAGCTCTCTTACTGACCTTTGAAGCTTTATTTGGCACCTGTAGTTTGAGGAATCTGGGAACCTCCTGCTGCTGGTGGTGATTCTGCTCCCCAGACCTTCTCCTCCCCCAGTACTACATGGCCAAGGCTGGGCTGTGGTCCCCTCCACAGTGCAACAGACGTTTCCCTTCTGCCTTCCAGGTTTCCCTGGGCTGGAAATCTCCTTCACTCCATCGTTCTATGGCTTCTACTGCTCTAGAATTTGTTGATAGTCTTTTTTTACAGGTATTTTATGGGCTGTTTTAAATAGAGCTTTTAAGGATGACATTAAGGCATTTAACCAGACACTAGTTACTTTAGAACAAGAGAGCAACACATTGTGCATAATAGCAGACTCTCTGAAAAAGAGAATGACAAAACTGAAATGCAAAAATTCAGAGAAAGAAGGAAAAATAATGGAACAATTATAAAAGACTAGATTGAAAGAACACATAAGAATTCTATGAAAATACTACTGAGATTTAATTTGAGTATAGAATTCAGTGAGAGAGTGGAAAACAATGAATTTAGAATCAGGAAATCTTTATTGCTGACTTAGCAAACAGTTATCTGTGTAACGTTGGTCTCACTTTCTTCTTGTGATAAGGAATTTGAATGAACATCCCACTATCATTCATAGTACTATTAACTGATGTCATTGGTCCTCTTCAAATGGATTAAAAACAATAGTTTTTTTAATTACATGAAATTGTTGATGGGAGACACTTTAGAGGTCATCTTGAGGGGCAGATCCAAGATGGCAGAGCAGAAACAGGGACCTGATAGACTTCTCCCCTCAAACCCCTCAAACAACCTGCAAAAATGACTCTAAACAAATTCTAGAGCAACAAAAGCTGCAAAATGATAGACTGAAGCAAATTTCCAGCCCAAGACAATCTAGAAGGTTGACAGGAAGAGTCTATCACACTGGACTAAAAACAGAGCAGAGTTCATGGTAGGCAGTTTAGGGTGGGCTCGTGTCAGTGGAGACAGAACTGGAGCATGTCTCGGGGGACTGAATCACTGGCAGCTGCTGCAGTTTCCATACTTCTCACAAATGCTAAAGACAGCTTCAAAGGTCAGTAGGAAGGGTCTCTTACCTGAGTGAGAGGTGAGCATGATCTGACCCAGCCCCAGGGCAGTGGTAGGCACTGCTGAAGCAGAGACTACTTCTGGAGTCCTCCACTTAACAAAGAGCTCAAAAGTCAAGTAACTGGCTGAGAAAATGAACAAATGGGGGAAAAGGAGGTCATCTTACCCATACTCATTTCATTGATAAAGAAGATGAGGCAAACAGAGATGAAATTATTTTCGAGAGGTCACACAGATCATGTGAGACAGAACAAAGATTTTAAATTTTTCCCATAAGTCCAGGTGAAGTGTACTTCCCCCCACCCCGCCAAATAGGGTTGCCTAAAGTTTTATCAGTCCTAGGAGATTTCTGTTAATCTGTTGAATTGAGGGCTTTCAATAATAGCAGTAATAATCTTTAATGTCACCCAGTCTACTACTACATTCCAAGGAACTTCCAAATTCCTTGAAAGTACTCCCAAGCTTCCCCCATTCATAAAATACCCTCACTAGACTGCATCATCATCTCATACTAGCATTCTAAATTTCTCCTCCCTTTCATAGGGGGAAAGTCTATCTATACCTGTTGCCTCCATTTCAACTTTTCTTTCTCACATCTGAAACCTATATGGTCTGATTTTCCAATTTTGTTCATCAACTGAAACTGTTCCCATCAAAGTTACCAATTATCTCTTAAATGTCCAATCTGTTGGCCTTTTCTGAATCCTCATACATCTTGACGTTCTGCATCAATTGACCCTGTTAATCATCCTACTTGATCATTTCTATTTTCTGAGATTTTGGAACATTTATCTCCTTATCTTTCCTTCCTACCTATCTATCTGACCACTCATCAGTCTTTGCTGGCTCATCATATGTATTATGCTTTCTACCTCTTGGCATACACTAAATCTCTGTCCTGAGTCCTCTAATGTTTTTGTTCTATATTCTCTCTTTTGGTAGCCTCATTAACTCCCATTCTCTATGAAGATGATTTCTACATCTCCATATACAGTCCTTGCTTCTCTTCTGGCTTCTAATTTTAAATCTCAATGTCTATTGGACATTTCAAACTATTTCTTTAAAAATGTCCAAACCATTATATTTCTGCCAAATTAATTTCTCTTCCAAATTATTTTTCTTACAAGGGCAACATCATTGCTCCATTCATCAAGATTCATTAACTTATTATTTTTGACTCCTCATTCTTCTTTAATCCACACAGTCAATCAATTTTAAATCTTATTGCTACCTCCATGTCATCTTTTGCATCTATCCCTTTCTCTCTACTTTTGTTTAGACACTCTTCACCTCTAGATTACTTCAAAAATCTAGTTCATCTCCCTGACTCGTCTTTCTCTTCTCTGATCTATCCTCTACACATGATTTTCTTGTAGTGCAGATCTGACCACATAACTCAATAAATGTCATCATTTCCTTATTGGATAAAATATAAACACCTCTATTTGACTTTTGAAGCCCATCATAACCTCATTCCAATATACCTTTCTAGGTTCAACACATAATCTTAGGCTACTTCCTCTCCTTTGTCTTCTAACCAAACAGGCTTCTTGTTTTTCTTCATATATGTCATTCCATTTCCTGTATACCTGCTTTTTCATAGACTGTGCACTATGTATGGAATGCACTCCCTCCTCACCTACAACTCTTAGATTGTTTATTTCCTTCAACTTTATGTCTAAGCTTCACCTTTTATTAGAAACTTTGAGGAGCTCATGATCCCCAACATTTGCTAATGGTTCCCCCTCAAAAATATCTTGTGTTTATTTTGTATATGCATATTTACATGTTTTCCCTCGATAGAATGTAAGCTCCTCAAAGACAGGGACAGCTTCATTTTTGTCTTTTATGTCCCCAGTACCTTAGAATAATGCCTGACATGTAGAAGATGTTAACAAAGGATTTGTTGTTGTTATCATTGGGTCATTTCAGTTATGTCCAACTCTTCATGACCCCTTTAGAGGTTTTCTTGGCAAAGATACTAGAGTGGTTTGCCATATCCTTCTTCAGCTCATTTTACAGATGAGGCAAACAGGGTGACTTGCCCAGGGTAAGTGTCTGAGATTGAATTTGAACTCATGAACATGAGTCTTTCTGATTCCACACTTAGTGCTCTATCTACTATGCTACCTAGATGCAACAAAATATTACCAATTGATCAATACTGAATGTTGTAAAATGATGAAAACAGAATTAGGGATAGCAATATTTAATTAATTTGTGTACTTATTTATAACTAAGGAATTTCACTCCTTTATCTTTATAATACCACAAGACAGGAAATTCAAGTATTTTTATTCTCATTTTTAGATGAGGAGACAGAGACTCAGAAAAATTAAATGACTTGCTCATATTCACACAGCCAGTCAGGGAGACAGGAAAACTTTAAATCTGTATGTTCATGATTGAGTCATTCTACAGAAACAACAAGTGAACTATTGTATCATCTTTGGACAAAAGATGATGCAGATCTAGACTTTTGAAGGGTTGCTCCTTGATGACACCAAAATATCAGAGAAAATGAATGTTAAATCTCCATCTCGTCAGTTTAATTTCTCCCACATATTGTTTGTTTTTCCACCTGATGCACAGTCTGTATGAAGTATCATTTGCTATGATCAATAGGAGAAAGTTACAAGGAAATATGACAAAAGACACAAACTCTTATGTATTTGTTTTTGTCTGTTTCCTACTCAGGGCTTTACTTTGCTTCAGGGGTACCACCTGGACTCTAGTAAGGGAAATACTGGAAAATATTTTGTAGCAGGGGTTGGGGGGAGGAGAAACGTCCCTATAGAACACTTTAAAATTTAACCTGCATTATTAACATTTTTTCCACCAGTTTCCTAAGTCTAGGTAATTGGCACAACAATAATTGAAGCCTTGATCTACAACACTTTGCCAATTTTTGATATATAAATACTCATACAGAAAATTTAGTAATCAGCTCTTGAGAGCCACTCTGAGCTGACTCCAGGACACCTATTGTTCTAGTGCCCCCCTACACACACACACAAACACAAATACACACACACAAACACATGCATGCCAAACACCTAAAATTAAATTTGTAAACTGGGGCAAATTACTTAACCTCACAAAATTTCAAAATACAGAGCTGGATGGCACATTATAACTTATTCAATCTAAATGATACATAACCCTCTACAATATCTAGGACAAAAAAAAAATTGACCTTTTCCTGAAGACTTCAAGGGCATCCATTACTTTCCAGGTCATTCCATTCCACTTTTGAATAGTTAATCATTAAGAAATTTCCTCTCTTATGTCAAACTGAAATCTTGCCTCTTGGAATTTCTTACCATTGTTCGTGATTTTTCCTTCAAGATAAATCCAATCTTCCATTCTATAAGAAAGCCCTTGAAATAAGGTGCTTTCTCTAGGCTTCATCTGTAGAGTGAGGGGTTTGAGATTAGATGATCTTTAAAGTCTCTTCCTTATAGTATGCCTTTCTTCTTTAGAGTTCAAAGCACAGTCAGAAGCATCATCTTACTATCTTCACAATGTACCTAGGAAGTACATAGTCTGATACTTTTATCACAGCTTTACAGATGGTGGATCTAAAACCAAGAAGGCTGCTGTGACCTTGTCTAGCTTTTGGTGGAATGTTTCCTTTTCTCTCATTTCTATTCTTCCTAATAAGAGATAGGGAGATGAATGAGATTATATTATACAGGATTTCCTTACAGGATTTTCTTTCTGTTTTCCCAAGAAGTACCTTCATATAATATAGATGTGTGGATGTATGGAATCAATAAGCTATCGTATCAAATTTTATCTCAGTTTAAGGGATCATCCTGAAATTGTTTGGAAATAATTTTAGCTTTAGAGTAAATGAGTCATCTTTCATTGTTGTCACATCAGAATTAAATCTGAAACCAAGATCAATCTCTGAATTGTTGAGTGTCCACTACCTGGACTGGTATAGGTGAAAGCACAAAGGAAATGACAGTGTAAGTTTATGTGTTGTTGTTGGGTCATTTTTCAGCCATGTTCCATTCTTCGTTATCCCATTGGGACTGCCTTGGCAAAAATATTGAAATGGCTTCCCATTTCCTTCATCAACTCATTTTATGGAAGAGGAAATTGAGGTGAGGGACAGAGACAAGACGATGGTGTACCAGCACACACTTTCTAGAGCACTCTCCCCAAACCTAGCCAAATACCTGCAAAAAATGGTCTAAACAAATTCTGGAGCTACAGAACCCACACAATGACACAGTGAAACAAATCTCTAGCCCAAGACACCCTGAAAGGTTGCAGGAAAGTGTTTATTGTGCCACACTGGGTGCAGGGCACAATCCAGCATAGCCCTGCACAGAAGGGACTTGAGCAGGTCTTAAGGTAACTGAATCTGAGAGACACCTGTGGCAGTTTCCAGACTTCACAACCCTGAAACATTGAGGATAAATTAGAAGGTCAGAGGAAAAAGCCTATGGGACCAGTGTGGGAGAGTGGAGTGGTCAAGCCTGAACCCCAGGGTGACAGAGAGGAGAATGGGTGAAGGAACCCTTGGTAGCCATAGCAGCAACAGGGGCAGAGCAAAGACTGTTTCTGGACCTCTAGGTCCACAGATTGTGGGGGAAATAGCAGCTGACAGTAAACCCCCACTCCCACCCCTACTGGAAGCAGAGAACTTACCTTGACAAAATGGCTGGGAAAATGAGCAAAAACAGGAAAAGGAATCAGACCATAGAATCTCATTTTGGTGACAAGGAAGACCATAACATACAGACAGAAGACAACAAAGTCAAAGCTCCTCCATCCAAAGCCTCCTAGAAAAATTTGAATTGGTCTCAGGTCATTGAAGAGCTCAAAAAGAATTTTGAAAATCAAGTAAGAGAAGTAGAGCAAATATTGGGAAGAGAAATAAGAGTGATACAAGAAAATCATGAAAAATGAGTCAACTGCTTGCTAAATGAGACCCCAAAAATGTTGAAGAAAATAACACTTTTAAAAACAGTAAACTGAGGCAAACAGGGTTAAGTGACTTACCCAGGGTCACACAGCTAGTAAGTGTCTGAGGACAGATTTGAACTTGGAAAGATGAGTCTTTCTGATCCCAAGTCTGGTACTCTATCTACTGTGCCATGTGCTTGCTCCATGTTATAGGTTAGTAAGGAATGAATTAATAGTTTAGCAATCCAGTTGAATTAAGGAGGGAGATGAAAAGAAAAAATAATTGTCAGGGATGATAAAATCTATAAATTAAAAAAAATGAATAAGTATTAAGCACTTACTGTGTGCCAAGAACTGTTGGAGGCACTGAGGAAGCATGAAGCAGATTCTGCTTTCAAGGAGCTTACATTCTATCAAGGGAAAAAGCATAGAACATATAAGTGAATACAAAATATATACAAATCAATGCAAAGTAAGTTGGATGGTGGCTCTCAAGTGGAGAAGTCATGCATGCAAATTCTCACAAAAGGAGGTAGTGCTTCAGCTGAGATTGGAAGGAGACTATGACTTCTAAGATGCAGAGTTGACAAATGGATGCTTTTCAGGCCTACAGGAAAAGCTGTGTGAGGCAGCAAGATGAAAGAGAGAGTATATGTTTTAGGAACATCAAGTAAAACAATTTGGCTGGACTGGAAAGCTTGTGAAAGAGAAAAATATCTAATAAGTCTAGAAAGACAAACTGGATCAAGACAGGAAGAAGCTTTAAATAATATGCAGAGGAGTTTATATTTGATACTAGAAATAACAGAGAACCATTGGAGCTTTTTGATCAGGGGCATAATATGGTCAAACTTATGCTTTAGAAATTGACTTTAGTTATGATAAGAATGGATTAGATGGGGGTGGGAGCCCTGAAGGAAGGGAAACCAAGTAGAACACTATTACAATATCCCATAGGAAAGAGACCTGATCTAGAATGGTAGTCCATAGGAATGGGGAGAAGATGCACAGATGGAACTGACAAGACAACTGAGTGGCTATGTAGGAGAGGAATGGAAAGTGAAAACACTGAGAATAGGTGCCCTATAGAGATACTCAAGTTCTGATGGATAATGGGATCACAAAAAAAGACAATGAGTTCTGTTTCAGATGTGTTGACCTTGAATTGCCTTCAGGACACCCAATAGGAAACATTCAAAGGGCAGCATGTGATATAAGGGACTGAACTTTAAAAACTTTCACACACCACCTAAATTTTCCCATGTGATATCAGAGACGACTTGCCTGTATTTAGTTACAAACAATAATATCTTATTTTTAAAGACCAATGATCTTGGTTAGAGGTTATATTGCTTATTTTATTTCAGTTAGGTTAATTTTCATTCTTAGCCTTCACAGGTATTCCACACATTTCTCTTCTGATGCAATAATATAACGTAGATGTGGTCCTAAGTATTTTAGGGTTAAGCCATCAAAGATAAACTCTGGCAGACTGAACAAAAGTGGAACATCTTTGAGAATGAGCATGCTGACGGGTTATGGCTCTGTCTTCATAGCACAAATCAAGCTAAGAAAGGAGAGGCTAAATATCTGAAGGGCAGTCAGTAGATGATGAATTTGTTCATTAAAATAGCTATGAAAATATTAATGAAGTATCCCCATACATGTGATGTCATAGACCTTTGATATATTGAAATACATATATTCTAGTATTTTGAATAATTCTGCAAGAATCTGTGAGGGAGATTTCTCCCTGGCCCATAGGAGAGGCAGAGTAGGCGACTGCCTAGACAGTAAGTTTGCAGATGCATAGCAAGATTCTGCTTAACTGTCTGTCATAACAATGTACTTTACTCCCACTTGCCCTGAAATTCTCACCATTAGCATTAGTTTCTTGAGTTAGATTACAAATGCAAGAACTTGTAAATTCGTGCTTCTGTGTGGGCCTTCTCTAAACGTTTTTTAAGTTGGCACACTTTTAAAATGGATTGACCATCTTCAACAGATAGAGGAGTTAATTGTCACTTTGGAAGGTAAGGTGAGACTAGCCGTCAAGGAATTAGATACAGAAAGATTTCAGTCTAGGTAAGGAGGCAGAATGGTGTGAGTAGCTCTAGGTAGGTGAGGGTAACAGAATTCACTGGCTAGAGATAAGGGAAGACTTTAGGGGTGGATATGTTGCCTGGATATAGGGACAGAATTCATACGGGTAGGCAGTATGAACAGGAAAAAGACTACCAAGAAGTAAGGGATGGGAACAAAATCTTTGAAATTGTGATGAGGGTAAATTTTGTCTACCTGCAACTATGTTTCATTTCTTTTCTTAAAATTCATACCTTATTGCTTTTGAAGACCTTATTTTACCTACAATCAACTGTGTGCCTTTCTTCCCTTTCTTTCTTATGCTTCCCCTCTTTCAGGGGAAAGAAAGAGAGAGAGAGAGAGAGAGAGAGAGAGAGAGAGAGAGAGAGAGAGAGAGAGAGAGAGAGAGAGAGAGAGAGAGAGAGAGCCTTGCAATGGAAAAACAGAGGACAATGTTTTGGTGGAATGGACAGTGGTACTGTAATTAAACAGTAGGACAAGGTGCCTATGAATAAATCCAGTTTGAGCAGTTTCATCTTTGAGATCAATTTTCATGCTGTTGGGGCAAACCCTACAGGCATTCCATTCCAACACCTCATTTGGGGTCATCCCTTTTCCTCCACATATTACAGTCCCTGGGCTCCCTTCCTTTTATTGCAATGGCTGCCATGGCAACGATTCATACAGTCAGGAAGATCGAAGATGGGGCCTCTCTGAGGCGATCATTAATGCTATTCTGGCCAGCAGGTGGTGCCAAGAAGACAGGCAGTTCATACCTATTTGTAACCATTCACTATCTCCCTCCTGCCATTCGCCTCTCCCCAAACAGCTACCATGAGATCCAGAAAATAAACATTTGTTGAATTGGATTGAGGAAATCTGAACTCATTTAAATTGGTCATTTCTACAGTTCCAAGAAGAAAGAATGGTGATTTCTCTTTGGCATCTATTTTAAGAATTCTTAAGGACTTCTCTTTGAACTCATATCAAAATATCAGTTAGAAATGACAGATAACTCTAGCCACATAAACAACACAAAGCTGAAAAGTGTGAACATTGCAGATGAAGACAATTGTGATACAGGGGAAAAGCACAGGACTTGGAAACTGGAAGAGCCAGTTTTGAGCTCTGCCTCTCCCATTTCCTAGATAGGTGACTCTGGGAGGTCATTTGCACTCTTGGGCTCAGTTGCCTCATCTGAGGATAGTAACAGTTTCAATGACTACCTCAGTTTTTGTAAGGAAAGTTCTTTGCAAATCTCAATATGTTATATAAAAGTGAGTTATCTCCCCCCACACCATCCTAGAATTCATACATTTTATTTCTTCTTCTCACAATATGCACAAACATTAGCTTCTATTCTTTTTTTTACATTGAAAAGTTTCTCAAATCCCTTTTTTGGGCTCCTGGGTCTTGAGACTCTGAAGCATTCTACTTCCTTTCTCTTTATACTGATAAATTACCCATCATGAACTTTAAAGTGAGCATGCATGTATTCTTTATTTTCTCCCCCTGCTCACTATTACATCTCAGAACACTGATCCATTGAGGACTCACAGCTGATACAAATCTTTACCAAATGATGCCAAATATTCACTACTAGAACAGTTACAGTTCAGTTGATTGAATAACACTTCTATTATTGAGACAGAATATCATGATGGCAACATTCATGTTTTATTCTGAATCAGAAGCAACATGAAGTAATTCAACATTCTTTGACAGGGAAGAGAAAGCTCAGATAGCCACCTGTGTGTCCCATGCACCTGAAATGGCCCCACCTTTGGAGCTTTCCAATGGCAGCATTCACATTAGCAAATTCTTTGGTATATACGTAATGAGTGAAGAAAGATACCTATATCTGACTAAATATTTATCAAATATTCATACGGTTATTCAGCTAATTAATTATTAAATCTGAATTCCACTTAACTATTTTAACTTCTCTGCTGGTATTTCTTTGTTACTCAACTAACGTCTTCTGTGGAGATTGTAAGGGGTAAAATAATAGTTCACTCAGCAAATTTTATTAATTGCAAGGTTCTATGTACTTTAGCAATAGATTAACATGAAAGTCCCTAGCAATCATTTAATACAGAAGATTTTTAAAGGATGTGTTTATATCTTTCAACTGACTTTTTATATTTCCTCTCTAAAAAAAAAAAGCCTTAGTAATTCATTAACTATCTCAAAGAGAATAATCATTTTAAAATTGTATCACAATGTTAAAATCTGGAATTATTTATTGTTGAGAGAATTAATGCTCCGTTTTAGTATTTCTGTGGTCATTCTCTATAAAGAGAAGTAGTACAATGCCATGCATTTTATTCTCTCCTATTTTTTCATCCCATATGGAAAGAACACGAAAATGGAATCAGACAACCTAGGGTCAAGGGCTAGATCTTAATGCTTAGTAGCAGTGAGACCTTGGTCAAGCCATCTGGTACTTCCAAGCCTTAGTTTTCCTATCTGTAAAATGGAGGGGGCTGAATTCTTGGTATCAACCAACTCAGAGATTTCTTATAAGGATTCAATGAGATAACATACAAAATGCCCATATAATCTAGAAGGGTAAACTATGATTAATGTTTTAGGAGTTTTGTCTCTTTTCTTAATCAGAAGTGGAAAAAACAGAGAAGAAATTAAATATCCTTGCTACTGAATAGCTATTCAGTGATGTCAGGACCATCAGAAGCGAGAGAACAAAGTCTGTAATGATCAAATAATGATGTGGTGACCACGAAGGTCAGCTGTAAGCAAGTGTGGATTTAGAGGATAATAGATGAATGTGAAAGAAAAAAGAAATCCAACCCATGTCACTGGACACAGCGGTGGCACAGGATTAAACACTGGGCCACTGTGCAAAATTTACACTCTTTAGAAGAACATCAACTCCTTTATAGGATTCAGTCTCTGCTTTCTCTTAAGTCTAGATAATTGTATGTTTTCTGGACAAAGAGTAGAATATATATATCATAATACTAGGCATTCCGCAGCTCTACATTTTTATATTCAAACTTAGCTACAATGTTCTGATTTTTTTCTCTTTGTAATTGGGTCATCAGATTTTTCTCTCACAAATGTTTCACAGAACATTACAACTTATATTCAAATGCTAAAGCCTTTAAATTTCCCTCTAACATTGACAATATTCCTATCGTTTGACTTGAATAGATATTTAAATTATAAAAATAATACAGAAATGCAAGGCATTTAAGAACACATTCTCTATCACTCCATAGCAAGTAAATTATATGAAAATATGCAGTCTTTACCTACTTTCTATTTACTTAGGCTCCAGAAATGCTAATAAGTAAACAATTAGCTTCATATGAGACACATTAAATTCATGACCCATCCATACTATGGGTAGACCTGAGAAATATGTAAGCAGTTTTCAGGATTACTGACCATCTATTACACATAAAACCATTACTATAGATGAACAAATAAATGAATGAATGTATAAATGAATGAATGGATTAATTATTTAATAGATATATTGATAGATAGATAAATAGATAGATAGATGATAGATAGATAGATAGATAGATAGATAGATAGATAGATAGATAGATAATGAAGATAATCCAACATTCACAGTGGATGCAACCATGTAATAAAACATGGATGGTATATTTGATTGCTCCTCACCAATACAAACTGCCATGTTTTTAAATGTGGTAGATGGTTTGTGAAAAGCTTTGAAATCTACTGGCATATACCATTCTTTCATACAAGACAAATATGTGGGCAAACCAGCAGGAGTCCATTCTGACTTCCAGTGAGTGCCCTGGAGCTGTCCACAGGAAGGTGCTGGAAAAGGCAGCCGCAGATGGCCCAGGTACACAATTATTTCAGCTTGAAATGCAGCAGAATAATCAGCTTTGTGTTAGAGTGTGGCTACAATGCACTTGACCTGGAAAATGTGACATGAAGGTTTCAGGGTCACCTTCGATCTCATCTAGGGTAGCTCCAAAGAGAAAGACATTTTCTCTGATGATAAAGTCTAGCTTCCCATAGCATTTCAAAGAATAATTTATTCTTACAGATCCAAATTAATGACATTACAGAAACTTGGGTGAAATGATTAAATCACTGATTTTTTAAAAGTCAAAAATATATGCCATTCTTAAATGAACTTGCGCAAATTCTAATCAGAGTTCTGCACTTTTCCATTGCTTCCAATTCCATATTGGAAATTAAAAAGGGCTTCTAAAAATCAGTTATTTATCCTCTAAAGAATTGTCCTCAAAATAAACTGAAAGGTAAGGGGAGGGGAATTTGTAGTTTTACCAATATACAAGGACTGACTTTCAGATCAGTAGTAAAGGTCAGGGGCAATATTCAAAAACAAATTAAAAGGCAGCCATTCCATTGGGCCCAGAAGATTCCAGCATACGTTGGGCACCCACGGGTATTGGCTCAAAATGTGTTTATTGTGATCGCACCCCAGATGATGCTGGAAGCACTATTAAGGGTCCTATTCACCAACATGGTTCTTACATTATGTATGCAGTTATTGTTTTGCATTATGCACTATCTAAAATGATACAAAAACATTTTGCTGAAAAATAAACCACTGGTTTTATGCTTAACACCAGGATTACAAAATGTGATGTCATGAATTATTCATATTGTTCGATTTAATGTAATCATTTTCTCCCCAGCGTTAAGCCTCTGTGAATAGTGTCCTATGCAGCCACTGTTTTGAAGAACTTAATACTAGGGGGGGAAACACCTGGTATTAACTGACAGTGAATTAAGCTCATTGTCACTTTGGAAAAAAATACTTTTTGGAATTTAATCCTTGATCTTCTGTACATGCAATTCCAAAGAGCATTTGTTAGCTACACAAAATGAATCAACCTTCTAAATACTGTGTGTTTTCATATAATGCAAGCTTGTTGTGCATGTATATGTGTATGTATAAAACAGAGTGCATATACATGCTTACATATAAATGTGTATGTGTATTTTACATGTGCATGTATTCATGTAAAGTGGAATGCACAGACAGTAAATAGACAGATAGATAGACAGACAGACAGATAGACAGACAGACAGACAGACAGACAGACAGACAGACAGATAGATAGATAGATAGATAGATAGATAGATAGATAGATAGATAGATAGATAGAGATATATATTTGTGTTTCTTTCTAGACCTTGAGACAAAGGATCTTGAGAAAAATAAATTCTTTGATGCATTTCTCTATCCATTTACAAACTATTTATTTACTTTTTCATAGAACTTTCATAGATGATAGCATTTCCATAGGTTTGAGAATTGAAAATGACACTAAAACATATAAAAATGAGGAAGCTAAATAATTCTAAATCTTTGAAATTTAAACTAAAAACATGTAATAAGTATCAGAATCAACTTCAAAACAACAGAATTAGTCTACAACAGAGTATCATTGTGCCTCAATCCAGAGAATTTTAATTTGGAATAGCTATTCAAAAATGAATGACACCTCTCTACTTAAATTAGAATACATATATTTAGGGGCAAATGTATAGCAGCAAATCTCAAAAGATTACCACTAGAGAGCTGCATTCTGGGACAGCATGAGGAAGAAAAATAACACCAGTAGTTCCTTACCTCTAACAATAAAAGTGGCAGGGGATAAAGAACGCATTGATTCAGTGACTTACAAAAGAACAACACAGCAGTTTAAGAAATTTCAAGTAGTGCCCAAACCTATAATGTATAATATAATATGAAATATCTGTAATGATAATAAAGAGCAATGGACAGAATGGCTAAGATGTACAAATAGAGAAGATAATATTTACATTCCCTGAGAAACGTGTGCCTTCATGGAACTTTGCACAGAATGACTACAAACTATGTTTATCAATTGATGATTAGTGATAGCCCATATTTTTATTTTGTTTTTGATTTTTTTAAGTGCTTTACTTACAACAGCACTCTTACATTTCAACTATTGTCAGACCTAATGCAATTCAGGCTCAGTAGGGTTAAGTGACTTGTCCAAGATCACATATTAACCATCAGAGCTGTGTCTTGACCCTGATCTTAGGGCTTTCTCAGTGGTCTTTTCAAAATAGTGTATTGCCTCATTAAATGAAACTAACTCAGTACCACTTATGAAAGGTTTTATCATAATGTCTGTTGTTTCATTTCTTTGTGACTTAAGAAAGAAATAATATGACTTGTACAGAAAGACTGACAAAGACTTAAAATACGATGTTTATCAGTCTACACAACTGTATTCACCTTCTAATATGATTGGAAGGATGTCCAAATGAAAATTATCTTAATAAAGCTATAATACTAATAGAATATACATTTGTTTCCAATGGCCTAAGATCTTCTTCCCTTCCACTCTTAAGCAGTCTAAGAAAATGTTGATTTACTTCTTCCAGATAAAAATTATTAATTACTTTGTTGATTAATCATATAGTTGTGTCTCTGCTTCGAAGTCTTCAAATTAATGAACTGAGCCACAAGATGTGACACTGAAGTGATTTTTGTGTCCCCAACCACCCAAGCCTCAGGAAAAGTGTGATGTGCTCCCATAGTGGTTTCATTGCTTTCCTTTGCTAACAATCTAGCTAGCTTTCCAATGCTAGCTTCTCAGAGTCTATCTACCTAGAAAGATAACTAAGTACCAATATGATTTTGGTTTCTATTTGCTCTCATACCATCTTTAAAACACATATGCCACACAGAATTTATATTCATATATGTACATACACACATACATATATACATATATATATATATATATACACATACATAATTTGTTCAAATCCAGAAGTATTTATTCCTAAAAAATTCTGGAGCACTGAGAACTAGAGCCCTGTACTTTAAGCTTCTCAGTGAAGCTACAACCTAATTACTGCCTGCTGGGTAGCTCAGTTAAACACAATCAGTCAGAAAGCCTTAAAGATACAATATCCTTTTTTGCAAACTGTCTGCTTGTCAATTCAAAGTCACCCTCCTGCTTTAAATCAACCAACCACAGAGCTGTTATGAACAGCAACTGATTTTCCATGCAGGGCTGCAAAACAAAATCACACCGTATCCTATTTTTTAATGGCCACAGTTTTTCAACTGCCTAACAAGAGGTAGCTGGCACTGCTGAGCTGAGCTGTATCCAAAAAATGGGTTCAAGTAGAAATTGTGTGGAACCCTTGAAGTGTAAAAGTGCAGACCCAATTACAAGCACATTGTGATGCTCAGTACCAATTACATCCAAATAACAGTGGAGTGACTTTATCCTTAATAGTTATATTGTAGACATTGACTTCTTGTATTTTTTCTCCAGAATACAGTTTGATACTTAAAAAAAACAAAAAGGATGAATATTATTTTATTAATACACTATGTGCTTATGTAAAAGACTTTTCTATGATTTTAGCACATGGACATGATGCTTCATCCTGCATTCCAAAATACCTCAAAGCATAGAGACAGAGGTTCTGTTTCTCTTTTCATAGATGACTTTCGGTTTTCTTCCAGCTTGTCTGAAACATGCATTTTCTTCCTTCATATCCCAACGCTGAATTTTCTATTTCATTGGGCTTTAGGGATATAAACGTGCTGCTAGATTTTTAAAGAAGGCCTTTCATTTACTCATTACTGCTAGATGCTAGGCACTTTGCTAGCACTGATGATACAAAGATAAAAACCAAACAGTTCTTGCCCTAAGGGAGCTCATATTTCACTAGAAGGATGCAAATGGATGGGTAAATATAAAACAATCTCTTCTAGGATCCAGTCATTCAAGAACCTCACTCTGGAGGACTAGAGCCTCCAGCAGGCTCTCAACTCCAGAATTCACAACAGAGGCAAAGATTCACCTAGAATATCCCATATCTAATTTAAATACATTACGTTTATTTCTATTTAGGGACATACTGCCTGCGTCAAGTAGAGTGTAATTTCCTTGAAGGCAGAGACTATCGTCACTTTTGGCATTGTATCTCTAGTTCACAATACAGTGCCTGGCATACAGCATATAATTAATAAATATGTGCTGATTGATTGCCAGAAATCTATTTACAGAAAGAACCACTAATATTAAGCCCTAGCTCCCTTTCTTCCAAAACATGTTGAAGAAAGCTGACATCTTTTTCCCTTCACAAGATGCTTAAGGGTGTAAACCTTAGTCAAAAGTCACTATACCTCTATGCTGCAACTGTTTAACTATTGTCTATTCTCTTCCAATCTCAGTGATTTCTTACAAAAAAACTACAACCCTCCCCATCCCTGGGCACTGTTTTCCATTCTTTCATCCCCATCTCCCTCAACTGTACTCTTCTCAAACAGACAAGCTAGAAGTAGTTAGATGGCACAGTGGATGGAACACTAGCTCTGGACTCAGGGAGACCTGAGTTCAAATCCATGTTAATTCCTCAAAGAATTCAAAACCTGGATTGGTCTTTCTCTTACTCTCAACCCCTGTTGTACTGTGGAACTTCAGTGCAAATATTATTGTTTTCTCTAACACTTCTTTGTTCCTCAATCTTTTCAATAGCTATGGTCCACTGCTTCAAATCTACTTTAGACAGCCAGGTACAGTGATAATTGCATCCTTCCTTACAACACTACTCAAAATATTCTTTTGTGATCAAGAACTTATCCTCTAACTGGCTATAATCTCTTATCATTCCATGCATCCTTATGATTCATTCTTCCTAAATTGGTTCAGCTAGGTGGCACATTGGATAGAGCCTTGCACCTAGAGTCAGGAAGGCCTGAGTTCTAATCTGGCCTCAGACACTAGTTATGTGACCCTGGGCAAGTCACTTAACCATATATGCCTTGGTTTTCTCATTTATAAAGTGAGCTGGAGAAGGAAATGGCAAACCACTCCAGTATCTTTGTCAAGAAAATTTCAAACAGGGTCACAAAATATCAGCAGTAAGCCTCTCTATTCCTACTCAAATGTGGACAGAGCTAGAAGAAATCACACTACCAAGGTGATTAGGTAAAGCACAAATTTATGTTATCTGCCCTTGACCAAAGTTTCATGGTGGCAAGGTAAATTTTCTGTGTTTGTGTGTGTGTGTGTGTGTGTGTGTGTGTGTGTGTGTGTGTGTTTTAACTCTTCAATCTTACCTATCACAATTCCACAGAGGCTATTCCAAACCTTCTATTCCCCCTTTAAGTAAACTATATCACTCCTTTTCCCACTTTCTCAGAGACTACCTTACTTTATACATTGCTGAGAAAATAGAGACCATTTGCTCAGAACTCTCTTTTCTCCTTTTTCTAAATCTTTGATTCCTTTAACAGTATCTTTTCTTTTCTCTTCCTCTACTCTAGTCTCTGACCCTTATCCTTGAAAATATCAGCCATTCCAAAAGTGCTCTTTGTCCAGTTCCTTCCTATCTTCTCCAACAGATGCCTCCATGACAATCTCCTCTCTCTACGTTGCATTCTATTCCTATCTACTTGTTATCTTCCTGATGCCTACACATATGCTCAACTCTCCCCCAATTTTATAAATCCTTATGAGGACATAAACCATGTCCTCAAGTTCTCATCCCAAAATTATCCTCCATTTCTCAGCCAAATTCCTAGGGGAAAAAAAACTGTTTCTATGAATTGCCTCCACATTTTATCTTTTCAATCAGTTCTCAAGCCTTGATTATCTTGTTTCTGACCTCATCATTCAACTGAAACTACTCTCTGTGAAGTTATTAATGATATTAGTTGCCAAATCCTATAACCTTTTCTCAGTTCTCATCTTTCTCTTTCTAGCTATAGCATTTGAAAATATTAACTCCCTTCTCCTCCTGTATATTCTCTACTTTTGGGGGGGGCAGTTATAATGTTATTCTTTTTTTTTGGTTATCTTCCTACATGTCTGACCAGTCCTTTTTCTCCTTTGTGATCCATCATCTATCTCATGCCCTCTAACCCTGGGTCTATCCAAAGACTCTGTCCTGGGTCACTTTACCTTCTCTCTCTATACTCAATCACTTGATTATCTCTATGAAGATTACTTCCATATCTCTCTAGTCAATCCAAGTCCATCCCCTAAAGTCTAGCTTTGAATCTTTAAATTCCTATTGGATATTTCAAAATGGTAGTGCTAAAGTTATCTATTTTCAGCCTGTCAAGAATAGGAGCCATTATTCCTTTCTTCCAAACTTCCCTCTTTCTATTGGGAATGCTGTCATTCTTCTACTTACCTGAGTTCATAGTGTCAGCACTATATTCTCACTCTCCCTTACTTTATATAGCCATTCATTTACCATATTTTTATATAAGAACCCTTCTTGAATCTATCCCCTTCTCTTAGGTGATTTGGCCACAACCCTAGTTCAAATCATTACCACCTCTCAAGTGGACTAGCACAATTGCAACCTAATTGGTCATTATGTTTCAATTTCCTCCCCACTCCATTCTTGCCAGTTTTCAAAATTATTTTCCTTAAACTCAGTTTTGAGCATGTTTCTCTATTATGCAATAAATTTCAATGGCTCCCAATTGCATCTAAGATAAAATATAAACTCCTATACTTGAGTTTTTAATGTTTAGAGAATTCTTACCCTGGCCTCAACCTATGTTTCCATTTTTTTCCCTTTTCCTACACTCTGGGGTTCAGTTATCTTGGCTTTCTTAATGGTCCTCCCATTCTGACACTCTATCCCTTCTATCTTACACTCTTGCTCTCATCTCTGTACAAAACTAAACCCAAGACCTATAATACATTTACTCTTCAATTCTGCCTCTTGGAATCCCAACTTCAAACATCAGCTGAGGTATCCTTTTCTACATGAGACTGTTTTCTCCCTGACTTCACCCAGCAGGAGAGTGTTTCTCCTCAATATTGCCATATATTTACTGTGCATATTCCTATATGCTATAAATATTTGTCTGTGTTCACATTCCTTCCTCTGATAAGATGTCTGCTAGTTCTTGAGGTCAGGGACTGTTCCTTTTTTGCCCTTGAATCTCTTGTACCTATATTGGCACATAACAAGAGATTATCAAAAGTTTATTGATTGATTGAAATATATCTTATTTGAAGGATGCTATAAATTGAGTCTTCAAGATACTCCATATGATGGGTCATAGAATCGTAAATCTGTGTGCTAGAGAAGAAGGAAAAAGAAAAGTAAATGAGATTGACCATAAGTAGAAGGGGTAGATAAAGCTAGAATTGACTTCATACAATCAAGGGTAGAAGCAATGAATACTTCAAAAGGGTAAAGATGCTGGAATAAAGATGGGGGACTAGAGAGGAAGAGGAGACCAGACTGAACAGAACACAAGTCCCTAGCCAAGATAAATCAAGTAACTGTTTATTCATTGTGCTATTTAGACTCTGATAGTCGACCATTTTATGCTCCTTCCATAGTCAGTGATTTTATTTGGGTTGGGTTCAACAGGCATTATACACACACATACGTACATGCATACACCTACATCTGTGTATATGTATGTGTGTATGTACATATATGTGTGGGTGTATGTGTGGGTGTATATATGTGTACATGTATATATACACACACATTTCTATAGGTAAATGTGTGTACATATATGGATGCATGTGTATTTGTGTATATGTATGTGTATATCCCCACACATACATATATATATGTATGTGTGTATGTTTGTGTATTAGTGTTGTATAATACGAGTGATCTCCCTGATAAAACTGGCAGAATATTGAACTAAAATAACATAAAGCCACTATCTGTTTTGGGTTATATTACTCTTGGCCTGTATTACTTTTTAAAGAAGCTACCAGGACATCATATGAGTACAATGAGCAAATAGTCCATCTTTCTGTTCTTTGTCTGTTGTACTTTTCACACCTGGGATTAGGCAATGAGTTAGAAAAAACCCTACTGTCTTACAGTGACAAAATGTCTTGCATCCGTTCTGCACTATTTTTATCTGGTTACTCTTACTTTGTTATGTGAAAGTGAGATTATAACAAAACATGTGCAGATATTGAGAAAGTTAGATTTTGTTTCATTGTAAAGAAAGACTTCCTTTTAGTTTGAGCTATGTTAAAGTAGAATAAAGTTGTAGTGAGTCCCCCAAATCTACAGGGCTTCTGGTGGAGACTGCTAAACAGCACACTTCAGAGGGACAGTATGCTGTAAAGGGAGAGGATTCATGTTCAAGTATAGGTTGAACTCCATGACCACTCTCTTTGAAACCTTATGAATCTTATTTTTCCTCCCTGTTCATATTTTGTTGTTTTTCAATTGTTTCAGGAGTGTCTGACTCTTTGTGACCCCACTGTTTTCTTGGCAAAGATACTGGAGTGATTTGCCACTTCCTTCTCCAGCTCATTTTACAGATGAGTAGACTGAGGCAAACAGGATCAAGTGACTTACCCAGAGTCACAGACTCACTAAGTCTCTGAGGCCAGATTAAAACTCAGGTGTTCCTGACTCCAAGCCCAGAACTTTATCTACTCTACCACCTTTCCAGATTACCAAAACAGTTTTTAGATTACCTGGAGATTGAAGTTAAAACCCAGACTGGATCAGTTATCTGGACAAAAAATGTTGACTTTTTCTAGGATTTTGAATGGAATCTTTTGACTATTTGCATATCTATGTTCTGGCATATACATCCAGAATAAAATCTCTAAAAAACTGTGTAAACATTTATCTGCCCCTGGCCGTAGATCTTGTGGACAACTTTCTTTTGTAGCCATGTTGTCATTTGCATTGTACCTAGCACAGTCCCCTGCACATAGTAGGCACTTAATAAGTACTTGTGTTAAATTGGATTCTGAACCAAAGTTATTCATATTTATTAGACACAAGAGTAAGATTCAAGTACTTTTATGTGATCATAGGATCTTCTATTATTAACCTGAGAGTTCCAAGAGTTCTTAAATACCCCTGGTTTTGCCCTCTAAAATCATTCTGTGAAGTACATCTTCGGCAAAAATAGAATGTGCTTTCTAACTAGAGTATGAGTTTCTATTTGAATATAAGCTCTTCAACAAGTGGAGACTGTTTCATTCTTTGTACTGGCATCCCCAGAACATAGCATAATGCCAGATACATAGTAGGTACTCACTCTGTTTCTGATGTTCCAGACTTTTGTCATTATGTCTCAGCTATAATCTTGTCTTGGAACTTCCTTCAGCAGCTGAGGACTTACTCTCAGAACACCCATATACTCCTATGGCATTCCTACCCTGGAAGATTTCCTCAACATGGTGACCTCATCTCCCTTTGGTGAACTCCTCCTGAGGGGCCCAGGGCAGTCAAGGCTCATTTTCTTCCTGACCCTATTTCTAAGTTTACTGCCCCCCCCCCAATTCCATCCCCTGCCCTTTTTTGTGTTATCTCTGCCCATTCAACTGTAAGCTCCTTGAATGCAGGGACTGTCTTTGCTTTTATTCTATTTGTATCCCCAGAACTTAATTAAATTCTTGGCACATAGCAAGTATTTAATAAATGCTTTTTGTCTTATTGTTTAGTGAATTTCTAAATACAGCCTTACTCTACTCTGATTCCCCATTGTCTCACATACACTTGCTGTGGAATCTGAAGCTTGGAGGTTGCATGCTGTCTCCTTCTACTGCCATTTAAATGCTAAACAGCACTCTGAAGATTTGGGATATAGATGTCCATACAGCATATATTAAGATTATGGATGAAGTGATTTTAACATCCTCCTCTAGAAGGGACTTCATGACTTAACTAGTAGCCTTTCCCATCACCTGTTAACTGTACCATTCTTCATAGCCCTTTGTTTTAGCAGTCTGCAAAAATTTATGGAAGGATCCAGGAATTGCCTTGACTTACCCTCTTGTTTTATTTTTCCTCCTACTAGAGTAAATCAAGATTCAGGTTAATGCTTAGGTATCATTGAGTGAGGACATCCTTAAATTTAGTTTTGATTCATTCATCTAACTTCAGTTTCCAAAAGAGGACTAGATTATATCTGAAACATCTATGGCATAGGAACTGTCATGCCCTCCAGTTTTGAGGAACTAATCAATGTCAGAGATATATTTTGCCATCTCTCAAAAGAATGTGGATATGGATGAAATACACAGAAATCACTGTACAAGTTTTACCAGTAGGCAGCAATCATTTCCAAATTACTGGGTGAATTGTCAACCAAGTCCTGGTTTCCCAGAAATAATGGGACTATAGATATTGAAAATGGTGACTCATGAATTTAGGTTATGTGAGCTATAAAAAAATCTGATTCAGAACTCCAGAGAATAAGGAACAAATATGACTTCAAATATAGGGCAAAAGCTTGTTAATATGATAATGATGTAGGCTTTTTTCAAGCTGCATAGTGTGAAATGATATTAAATGTAGTAATAAGACTATTCATTTTGTGAGATACCAACAAAATGTTAAAAAATACATAGAACAAATCCTTCAGGATAGTGGGTAGAGCTTAGATAGAAAGCCATGGTAGAGCATAGGCAAAAATATAATTTATATACTATGTAAATATAAATTTATATAATAAAACAAGAAGAAACACATCAGCGGCTATTACAGATGGTACCCATGTTGACATGATGACAACTCCAATGACACAGCGAAGAACCGCATTAGTGACAAAGATCCAGTCCAATGACACTTGGGGGAGCATAGACAGAGGCCATCTAGTTCAATCTGTTCACTTCAGAAATGAGGAAATGGAGCCAGAAGGAAGTTAAGTAACTGGCCCAACATCATTCAGGCAATAAGTGGAAGAGGCAGTATCTGAACTCAAATCCACTCACTGACTATAGAAAAATAATACAGGAGGCAGAGAGATGAATTTTAAAATGCATAAAATAAGGTTAGAGAAGGTAAAACCATTAAATGGTAACTAAAATCATGCCAAATGTATGCCAGGAAAAATAAGAAAATGCATTCTACATAAGGCTATAGACACAGGCAAGAATTGGGTTGAGAGAGATGCAGGAATGTGACATTCATTTCAAATGACCAAACACTCATGAAGAGCCTTAGGTGAGTCAGAAAAGCAGCGTGCTCTGGGGCTGAGATTGCTGGACCTGAAGTCAGGAAGCTTGACTGACAAGCGTCAACTCTGATGTGACCTTCAGCAAAACCCTTAAGCTCTGTGAGCCTCCGTTCATGTTTGAAGACCCATCCACCAGGTTATAGGCAGTACTGTATTATGCAATGGTAATTGAAATGGCAAAAGAAACTAGTCCCTCAGAAAGCTTACATTCTACTAGGAGATAAGGAGTATGCAAATTGTACCCAGATTAGTAAATGGGGGATGATCTAAACCAGGAAAGAATACTAAATGAGGGAGGGATTAGAAGTGAGAATTAAAAAAGATTGTGAGTAGGAGAGAGCACCCAAAAAGAGACCTGAAGTTAATTTAGGATTCTCAAGAGCAAGAGAGAAAGAGGGAGGCCACTCCAGGGATAGGGACACATTCTGGGTGAAGGCGCAGAGAGGGGCAATGGAATGCTGAATTTGGGAACAGTTGCTATACTAGGCAGGTTTGGCTAGAAGGTAAAAGGAAGTGATGTGAACTTACATGAAAGAAGGGAGAAGGAGAGGCTTAGATTAGAGGAAGGGAGTTGAAAAAGGTTATTCTTCTCCACCCTCAACAGCTGCTGAAAATAAGGTTTTAACAGCCAATTTTCCTCTCTTCGAGATCAGAGGGTGATCTGTGGGAGGAGAATGATGGATCACCTGCCAAATCATTCCTAAAACAAGAGTTCTTAACTTTGTGCTTTGCTTTTACTGTGGACCTTTTTGTAATCTGTGTATTTTATTTTATCCATCTAGAAACATGATTCTGAAAAGTTAGACTTCATCTGACCGCTAAAGGAGTCCATTACACAAAAAAATAAAAATAGTTGACTCCTTGCTCTTCATAACAAAGGCTTAATTCTTTCAATTTTAAACAAAATAAGATCAGTGACTCTATGGTGTAGATAGACAGAGAGACAGACAGATAGATACATAGATAGATAGATATAGACGTATACACATACATACATACACACATACGTATGCATATATGTATTGTTTAGATAGATTTGACTCCTATCCCATATAACAAGTCTAAGATTAAATGTCGATGAGTTATATTCTCTAAATATTTAGTTTTTAGATATGGTTGTCATCATGGGTGAAAATGAAAGGAAGTCTTTAGACCTTACTTTCCAGGTAAGCCAATGATCTGACATGAGGTCTTTCACAAGCAATCCATCTTCAGTTTCTTATGCTGAAGATGCTATAAATTTCTTAGCATTAGAAAGTACAGCCAATTTTCACTTATGTAAAGTGTTTTGTGGATTAACCACAGTAAATCCTTCCAATTTTGTCTCTGTTGTTGCTTCTCTGCTTATTTAAGTCCTTAGTTGAAATTAGCACTGTCTCTATTTATCCATACTCCTTCATACAATCTGTAGCCCAGCAGGGAAGGTCTCATTGGAAACCAAAACACTTACTTCCCTCCCTAACACTGGGAATATGTCCATGAGAAAGTAAGCAAGTTGAGATCAAAAGATTCTACTAGACTGTGCACAGATAGACTCCAACTCTGTCCCTAGGAAATGAAGAGCTTATTGTGACAATGGAAGATAAAAGAGTTAGGGGCAAAAGATGAATCCTCACCAACAAGCTCTCCGCCTTGGGGTATTTTTGTGTTGTACTAAATTGTTGCTGCTGTTCTTGTAGGAAAAGAGACTAACCACCATCCTCAGGACCCACTACCACCTGTCATCTATCATAGGACATCTATCATATGAGCTCTCCTGGGAATTCTTAGACAGGAGAAAAATTGGTAACACCTTGGCTTCTCCTAAGAGCTCTATCCTTTGAGGAACCAAGTTCTTGTAATCAGGTTAAGGTTTCTTAAGGAAATCTTAACAGAATATTTCCTAGTATATCCAGGTAGTGAATAACCTTTATTCTGTTTCCTTTGATTAAGGCTCCACTGATAAAATGTTGTGGTTTGTTGCAATCCATGTGTACCTCTTCGTTGCCCTTTGGGTGACCCATGACTTTAATTCTTCAGAGATAAGTTGATTCCATGACTCACAATCATACAGCATCGCTAGAAAATGACTAGCATTGTGACCTTTGGTCTCATTTAACCTTTCTGGAATTCAATTTTCTTATCTATAAGATGAAGGAGTTAAATTAGTTGATAACCAAGTTCTGAACATGAAATCTATGACCTATGGATCTAAGAATACTGCTGTTAACATGATGGACCTATGATCCAGGGAGAAGCTTGGTGTGATTAAAAGCACTGCGTTGTTTCACCAAGACAATTCAGCCTACTTTCTTCCCCTCTTCAAATCTGAGCCTATCCAACCCATTTTCTATTTACAGGATCTGCAGAAGATATTCATATATAGGCATAGATACACATGTACAATATATGTATGCCTATGTAAAATACATGTGCATTAATACGTACATGAATGTGTATGGGTATGTACAGACATAATTATCTACAGTTATATAGAGATTTTTCATCTTTAAGTCTATATCTTCTGTATCTATATATCAATGTCTACATATGCTGATGGACCAGCTCCATGGATTGCCCTTATAATTATATATCATAGTCTGTATGATAACTATTTTTTCACTCAGTTTTCCTGTGCAAATACTTAGGTTGCCCTCATATGATTATAAATTGAACTCAGGAGACCAGCAATGTTCTGTCACTTGATACAATCAAAGGATAATACCATCTACAAACAGAAGCATCTGGAACATCTCAACAGCTATAGCAAGTTTTTTTTTAACTTAAGGCTAAGAAAAATTTTCTAATATTTTAAAAACTGCATTTAGATATAATTGCTTTCCTTTGCAATCTAATATATTTTATGCAGTTAAAAAATTATTCTGGGAAAAGGTTCATATGTTTATCTAGACCACTAAAGGTAAGTCTAGTAGGTAGACTAGTAGGTAGACTACTAAAGGTCCATATGCTTCTTTAGACTACCAAATGGTTCTATCACACACACACACACACACACACACACACACACACACACACACACAACAAAAGGTTAACCCCTCATCTAAGAGCCTTAGGTGAGTCACTTAACAAAAAAGTTAACCCCTGATCTATAGGGAGTTCCTCTTGAATTCAGATTGTGCTGAATATTCTCCATAATAAAAAACCATACTTGATGATCACTTCAGATCATCTAGTACATCTTCCTTTTCTTGTATGTGTTACTTGATTTTAATTTCACCCACAGGCCAAAGGGTATCCCTTGCCACCAAAGAACTCTACCTCTAAACCCACATAAATCAGGTTGAATCCTGGGAAGGGGAGAGGATTGACTTCCAAAGAGGGGATTCAGGCTTGCTTGTGTAAAGACTTTCATTATTCCCCTACCCCAGGTAAAATTGGGCTGGGGGTAAGTCTTTGAAACAAAGCATAGGTGTCACTCATATATAGGGTCTCCCCAAATGGGGATTAAAAAGTCTTTCTCTTAGAAAGTTACTCAATGCACAAAATAATAGATATCAGATAAAGGATAGCTATTTCTTTCTTCCACTACTAAAAAATAAAAAATAAAAAAAAAACTGAGGAGCATGCATTACAAAATACTTAAAACATGAAATATTCAGTGGGAATCCTAAGAAGATTTCATTCAACTCGGTCTGTACTCTTCCAACAATAACTCAAGATTCAGGGCTTCTAGCCTTGATTTAGCCCTTTGGCTTTAGCTTCCTCTTAAATGTAGTGTCTTTCTCCTCTGAGAAGTTATTGAAGAAATCATCTCCTTTTGGACAATTTGTACCCAACCTCTAAATTTTTGAATTCTCAAACTCAATCTAACCCCAAGCCTAGAAATATCTTTACTAGAATCATTACATAGTCACCTGTGGTCCAGGAAAGAAATACACAACAGTTATTTACTTCTTCCATCACAAAATAAATGGTTTAAAAATTTAAAACTCAAAACCTTAGAAACATGTTCACCTAAACTCTTAAGAGGCAATCCAGGACTTGGAGATTCGTATGAGGCACATTGTCCTTGACACCTTGGAGTCACCATATGTACTTCTAGGAAGAGGAAAGAAAGAAAAGCCCCTCTACTTGATAAAGAAGTTCAAGGGAAAACTAGAAGAGCATAAAGAATTCATCTACAAAGAGAGGAAGAAAAAGAAGAACTTGTTTCTTCTCATTTCCTTTGGAAGCTAAGTGAGTTAGTGGCTCTTCTTGGGTTACTCTCCAATCAACTTATACACAATCCAAAAGTCATCATGACCAATAAAGGATTGCTCTGCCATCCTCAAACATGTATCCTTCAACCGGAAACCAGAACACATGTGGACCACTAGAAAGGGTTATGCTCCATAGGATGGACACTGATGCGTTAATAATCAGAAGATCATCAAAGGTATCCCAGTAGTTGCACATTTCAAGGAATCTGTTATAATTCTGACATTTGAACGAAAAGACAATTTGTTTAAGTCTTTACCATGGCATTTGCTCTAAGAAGTCATTTTTAATATTCAATAAACAACAATGATGATAAGATCCTGAATGCTCTCTGTTTTTAAAATAATTTTTGATTGTAAACATGTGGATCTGCTGCACGATATAATTTGCAAAAGACTACTCTTTTACTTTTCAAACTTTCATTTAGGTTGCCTCAATACGTTTAAAGAATATTCTAGTAATGATTTTGTAGAAATGAAAAAGTAACCGAACAGGTAGAGAATCATTGAAATTTCTTTAGTCACAATTTTCCAGCAAATATGTTTCTTCTACATATATATGGTATGGTCCAGCTGCTCTTATCATCTTTGTTTTCTTTAGCACCGTTTCTACTTCCTGACACAGCACACTGGGGACTGAGATGCTGAAGTCCAAATTTGGTTGCTTCTCTGTCATCAATGGTGAAAAACTAATTATAGAAATCTTTACAGATCTTTTCTCTAGCCCATAGGAAGATATACTCTTGAAAACACGTGGCCTTTTATCTCCTCTGGGATAAGTGTACTTTATGCACATAAATATGGTGCTTAAACAACTATTCAAGGGTTTTAAAAGGATGAATCAATGAAAAAATTTCTAAAGACATTTTTGTTTAGGATTCATTTGGTTGGTTGGTTGGTTTCATATTCTTTTTTCACTGTGTGAGAATACTCTTCTTAGAAATTAGGCCTTCTGAAGAAAGGTCTTCAACAACAAACATCTCTTTTGCCATCGACTTTGAAAATGATCATTTTTTTTCAACATTCTCACTACTGTACTTCTCACATCTCTAAAATTATGTGGTATAATGGTGATAATTAGCATTGCTACAGGCAAACCTCAAGACTGAATGACTCTTTTCATAGTATCAGATACACGTAGAGAACTCGTGACCTTTATTTAACTAATCAAGGGCATTTTGGCCTTGCACAAATAGTTATGGATGTTAAGTGTTTAATTACAAGACTTTCTTACTTTTTACTCAGTGTGCTGCTGATATAAGTTCTGTGACGTTGTGAGGCACTCCACTGTGACCTTGGGGGAGATGAAAGCTGAATCCATCTTCATCACCACTGCCCAGTCCCTAAATAGGCTACTCACAGCTGGATTCATCAAAGGAATCATAGCAGGTAGCTTTAAAAAAAATCCAACAACTAAAAAAGCATTTTTATTATTTTTATCTTCTTTCAAATATTAATGAATAGTTCCAGTGATAATTAGCAATTTTCCCCTAATTACAGAAAATTGGCACTTCACAAATAACAAACTCTGATATTATCTAGGATTGTGCCAGTTTTTCTATTACTTTGGAGATTCAGCAATTATCACTAGAACTATGTGGGTTAAAGTGTGTCAGTTTCTGAGTAAACAACTTAAAATACTCAGCAACATTATGCTCAGTGTTGGGGGGAAAAAAGTTCAAGACTGGCTTTAATTTTTTTTTCAAGAATAAAAGAGGTGTGTCACATCCTAGTGTTACAGTCTTGTGGGAACACTGTCTAACTTTCTTCTTGCATCTAGGCACCCTGGTAATGACATCAACAGTGAAACCAGAAAGAGTGTGCATCTGTTGCTGGGGAAAAAAATGTCATATACAAATTCTTGTAGTAGAAACCACTCCCTGAAAGCTTCACATGCAAAAGTGCTGCATCTATTCTCATCAGACCTGTCTTAAAGTTGAATGATCCTAAATAGCAGTTTATGGAGAAAGAGATAAAAAAGTCACAATTTTTCAATTCAGACTTTTATTATAAGATGAATAATTAGCAAATATATCTGTGATGTTCATAGAGGAAATTTTATACAACATAAGCCATATGTATATATAGGACTTTAAGATTTACAAAGCACTTTGCAAACATTATCTCTTCTGATCTTCTTAGCAAGATTATATGGCAAATGCTATTACTATGCAAAATTTACAAAGAAGGAAAGAGATGCCTGACACCATAGGAGGTGAGTAATAAGTATTTTATTGACTAACTGATTGAAATAGAATTTTATCAGGGCAGAGTATAGTAGGACTATCATCTTCTTAGTCCTGGACACTAATCTTCTCTTTACGCAACCCAAGACTGTATTTGTATTTTTGACTGTTGTATCTCATTTTTCCTAATGTTGAACTTTTTTGTGAAAACTTCTATATCTTTTCCCAGAAAAAAAAAATGCTCTCTAGCCTCAATTACCTCATTTTGCACATTCAGTTATGATTATTTTGAACTCTTATACAACATTTTTTCCCCATTAAATTTCATCCTACTAGATTTGACTCAATTTTTTAGTCTCTCGGGATCTTTGCTAGATCTTGTCTCTTTCATAAAGTATATTAGTTATTCCTCCTAACTTGCATAATCTTTAACTCCAGCAAGCAAGTGGTATGTGCTTTTATCTAGGTCATGGATCCAAATCTAAAGCAGCAATGTGAAGATGCCTGGGAGATTTCATTAGATCTTTACTTTCAGATTGACACCAAATCGTAAAACGCCAATCACAAAATCATTGATAAGATCATTGATAAGGTTCCTGAATATCATTTAGTTCAGTCGTTTTATTTGACATATGATGAAACTAAGGTCCAGAGATACCGTCTTGTGTAAGATTATAGAAGGGATAAGTATTAGAGCTGAGATCTAAATTCAAGTCCTACGATTCCACCCTTTTTTTATTACTTCATAATTCTTCTCTTTGGATCTAGCCAATTGCAGTTAAGAATTCAACTAACTTTACAATAGTTTAGTCCATATATATTTATTTTCTGTGTAAGAAAAACCCAGGCTTGAGCAGATTCTTTGCTAAAATAAAGTTAAATTTATAGTATTTTTGATATACTAAGCTAGCAAACCCAAAATAAAATGTAGTCAATTTGACATGATTTAAGCCATGTGATGCTGGCTTTTCATGGTCACCACAACCTTTTGTAAGTAATCACTAACCATCTTTTTCATATGCATTTTAGACTTTCCTAGGAATTGAATATCTCCTCTGCCCCACTCAAGGAAGCCTGTTCCTCTATCACTTCTTACTCCATAATCGTTTTCTATCATCATGCACTTACTGATATTCTTCCCTTGCCTAGCATAATATCCTTTCCCTTATTTCTGTTTTTCTAAATCTCTGCAACCACTGGATTGTATTAGTATTGAGATGACTGATGCATAGGGAAGCATGCAAATGGTAAGGATGGGAGTTTGGTAGCAATAAGAAACCTCTAAGTTACAAGCTTTCAATCAAAGCAAATTTCCATCCAGTTATTAAATAAGCCAACAAATGAATAAAGGAAACATGAGATAAAAAGAACTTGCTGTTTTTATTTTCAAAATTTAAATTAATTTTGCAAAAAGTAAACCAGTTGTTGTCATTTCCTTAAATGAAAATGTCAAAATGCTTGGCCTCTTTATGAAGATGGATAGCCTCCTTCCATGTGTAGAATTTGCAGATGTTACATACTTGTACCCAAATTTTTTCTCAAAGTGGCTTCCAAAAACCACCATTTTGATTGACATCATTTAAACAAGACTATCCTTTTTGCCCATAATCATGATTAACATATGCAGATAAAGATTTTATGCCTCTGTGTTTATCTACTTATTCCTCCTTATGGTTCTAATAATTGTATTAAAAGTAAATTTTTGCTAAAATTCAACGTGTTCCAGAAAATATTTAAATTTGATTCATTGACTATTATCAGGAAGAGAAATCTGAATGAAAATGACTTATCTGAATAAATTTCCTTAATGGTACTTACATTTCAAATGTGAATCTTCTGTTGTCATATACTGAAAGTAAATTGCTCTGCAATTCTTTTCCAAGGTCATTTACATACACAACTCTAAAGTCCCATATATTTTATCTAACTGCACTAAATTTCAGGGCAAGATAGTTTTATTCATGGTGATGAACCTTTCTCACCTTTTCCTCTAAGAGCTAAATGCACTTCAAAGGAATGAGTGAAAGTCAAAATATGTGAAGTTTGGGCTTTGCATACACACATTTATACCTTTGTTTAAACAGTTCTCTAATACTGGGTTCTGGTTCCAAAGAATGGGCCTTTGACACTAACCAAATGCAGGCCCAGATGTCAAGAAGTTACAAGTGGGCAAAGTGATTTTGTAATCAGTGGATGTCCAAATTTGAGGACAGGCTCCTTCACAGAGTATTATACAGCACACATATATCAAGATCACAACTTTTTCCATGTTGAGAAGTTATTGATATTTAAATATTCAACAACAATAGTACTGAATTCTTCAGACTATGTTATGTCAATTTCTTCCATGTCTTCTAAATCCTAAATTGTCTTATCTCAAAAACAAAGAGAGATTTCAGAACAGAATTCTTGTTCCAGTCCTATTTCTCCATTGTCTTTTTCCTCCTCCTTCCCCACTGCGTCTTCTCTTATCCACATTTTGTAGGAGGAGATTGGCACAAGGCAAGTAAGATTTCATTCCCATTGAGTTCTTTTGCAGGCCCTTTTATCTTTGCCTTGCCCCATATATCTTAAAAAAGGGGTACCTGTTTAGGAAGTCACAAGGATTATGAGCGCATCTGGATTAAGACATTTCATTATTTTGCAATTCTTCGTGGACATATTATGCAATGAATACTATTTTGATTACAAAGGTGAATCAAAGGTACATTAGAAATAAACACCTTTATTCTATTTTTATGCAAAAACAAATGATAAATAACTTAGAATTCATTGTGCCAATAGATTTATTTTGCTTATTAATTTGAATGTGATTATACTGAGTTAATAAAATTTAAGTACACTTTTTTTTTAAGAGAATATGAATCATTCTAAAAATAATTGTCCTACAAATAATACTCTTCTGGACTAGCTCCTATCCAGCCTCTTCCAGTCCCACTTGACAGAAATTGTACTTCTGATTGATAACACTCAAGAACACTATTACAGTCTTACTGTTCTTAAACTCTGCAGTCCTTTAAACAGTGAATCAACACTTACTCCTTAATACTAAATTGGATTTAGATATTTTTCAGAGTAAAGTGTACTTCCTTGGCATAAATTCTTGCCTCTTTTCTCTTCCCACATTTTCTTTAGTGGAAGTTTCTGTTCAACCAAGCTCCTGACAGTTTTGGAAATCAGGGTTTCTGTCCTTCTCCCTATGTACTAGAATCAGGGTCTGGGCA
Organism: Notamacropus eugenii; assembly: GCF_028372415.1. Taxonomy (NCBI): domain Eukaryota; kingdom Metazoa; phylum Chordata; class Mammalia; order Diprotodontia; family Macropodidae; genus Notamacropus; species Notamacropus eugenii. The sequence goes on along the minus strand of NC_092875.1, from coordinate 283,058,218 downwards.
AATTGATCCCAATATCATGTACAAATTTGACTCAGAAATATACATGAACACTTCAGAAATTTCCTCTTTGACTCAGATCTTCTGAATATTGGCTTCTGTCAAGGTGTTCCATAAGATATATGCTCACCAAAGACATTTGTGGACATCATGAAAGATGCCCAGGTTAAAGCCCAAATGAAAGATGTTACTACTGATGTTGAAATTCTCCATATTCTTCTATTCTCAAATGAAATAATCCTAATAATAATGAACGACAGAACAAAACAAGACCCTTTCATTGAAATTCCAGAGGAAAGGAAAAACTCTAACCTTCCATATTAGAAAAAGTAGTTGGATACTAAAAGTATATTGCTCAGTCTATAAAATGAAATCAGTCCATGAACATTTTAGACAGCTTATATAGATGGATACTGAATAATACATAGCATTATGTAAGAAAGGAATTGTAGCTTTGGAAAATGTCAGTGTACTTTCAACAACAAAATAAAGACCACTGTTGCAAAAACCTATGATTATTTTCCAAGTAATGCTACATAGAAGACCATGATCTCAAAAGAGTTAAAAGAAAATTACAAAAGCATTCAAAAAGCAATGCAAAAATGAATGATACATATAAGTAGCAATGTATTGCATGCAAGAAGTGGAGTAAAATACAACTCTGCTGTGAAAACCAGTCATCACTTCCTCAAATATCAAATGTCATTCAGAATTTCTTCCTATCCCTCAAAATCAGTGCCAGACCAAGAAGGAACCTCAGAGGCTGTCCTAAGAATTCTCTCAACAACATTTGCAAAAAAGTAATCATCAGGTTTCCATTTGAAAACTTCTGGGATGGTGGAGTAGAAAGACACACATACGCTAGCTCCGAACCCACAGCCCATAAAATATCTGTAAAAAAGAACTCCCAACAAATTCTGGAGCAGCAGAAGCCACAGAACAATGGAGTAGATAAGATTTGTGTTCCAGAGAGCCTTGAAAACCTCTCTCAAAAGGTCCTTTGGGCTGCAGACCTGGAGCCGAGCCCAGCCCTGCCATGGCCACATGGAAACCATGAGAAGCTGATCTGAGCAGGCTTCAGGGACAGAATCTCCAGTGACCACGTGGGTCCCTCCACCCACAGGTGACAAGGGTCAGAGAGATGGTATCTTTGGCGGGTCGAGAGGGGAGTGGGGTGCCCCCATAACTCAGGCCCCCTCAGAAGGCAACAGCGGAGGCAGGAGCAGACCAGGGCTCCCCAAGCAGGCAGGAGCTCAGATCCATTGTTGAAGGTCTCTGCATAAATCCCCTGAGGGAACTGAGCCATGAGGCAGCCCTGCCCCCACCTGAGCACCCAAACTTAATCTCACACTGAATAGCAGCCCTGTCCCCCCCAAAGCCCTGAGGCTGGGGAGCAGCATTTGAATCTCAGACCCCAAGCGCTGGCTGGGGGGATCTGGAGGCAAAGTGGGTGTGAAGAGAATATTCAGAAGTCAAGTCACTGACTGGGAAAATGCCCAAAAAAGGGGAAAAAAATAAGACTATAGAAGGTTACTTTCTTGGTGAACAGGTATTTCCTCTCTTTCTTTCTGATGAGGAAGAACAATGCTTACCATCAGGGAAAGACACAGAAGTCAAGGCTTCTGTATCCCAGCCCACTCAATGGGCTCAGGCCATGGAAGAGCTCAAAAAGGATTTTGAAAATCAAGTTACAGAGGTGGAGGAAAAACTTGGCAGAACAATGAGAGACATGCAAGCAAAGCATGAAAAACAAGTAAACACCCTGCTAAAGGAGACCCAAAAAAATGCTGAAGAAAATAACACCCTGAAAAATAGGCTAACTCAATTGGCAAAAAGAGGTTCAAAAAGCCAATGAGGAGAAGAATGCTTTAAAAAGCAGAATTAGCCAAAAGGAAAAGGAGGTTCAAAAGCTCACTGAAGAAAACAGTTCTTTCAAAATTAGAATGGAACAGATAGAGGCTAATGAGTTTATGAGAAACCAAGAAATCACAAAACAAAACTAAAAGAATGAAAAAATGGAAGATAATGTGAAATATCTCACTGGAAAAATAACTGACCTGGAAAAGAGATCCAGGAGAGACAATTTAAAAATTATGGGCCTACCTGAAAGCCATGATCAAAAAAAGAGCCTAGATATCATCTTTCATGAAATTATCAAGGAAAACTGCCCTGAGATTCTAGAACCAGAGGGCAAAATAAGTATTCAAGGAATCCACAGAACACCGCCTGAAAGAGATCTAAAAAGAGCAACTCCTAGGAACATTGTGGCCAAATTCCAGAGTTCCCTGGTCAAGGAGAAAATATTGCAAGCAGCTAGAAAGAAACAATTCAAGTACTGTGGAAATACAATCAGGATAACACAAGATCTAGCAGCTTCTACATTAAGAGATCGAAGGGCATGGAATAGGATATTCCAGAAGTCAAAGGAACTAGGACTAAAACCAAGAATCACCTACCCAGCAAAACTAAGTATAGTACTTCAGGGGAATAATTGGTCTTTCAATGAAATAGAGGACTTTCAAGCATTCTTGATGAAAAGACCAGAGCTGAAAAGAAAATTTGACTTTCAAACACAAGAATGAAGAGAAGCATTAAAAGGTGAACAGCAAAGAGAAGTCATAAGGGACTTACTAAAGTTGAACTGTTTACATTCCTACATGGAAAGACAATATTTATAACTCTTGAAACTATTCAGTATCTGGGTACTAGGTGGGATTACACACACACACACATGCACATGCACACGCACACACACTTAGAGACAGACTGCAGAGTAAATTGAAGAGGATGATATCATAACTTAAAAAAATGAAATCAAGCAGTGAGAGAGAAATATATTGGGAGCAGAAAGGGAGAAATGGAATGGGGCAAATTATCTCTCATAAAAGAGGCAAGCAAAAGATTTATTAGAGGAGGGATAAAGAGGGGAGGTAAGAGAAAAACATGAAGCTTACTCTCATCACATTTGACTAAAGGAAGGAATAAAATGCACACTCATTTTGGTATGAAAACCTATCTTACAATACAGGAAAGTGGGGGATAAGGGGATAAGCAGGGTGGGGGGGTGATGGAAGGGAGGGCATGGGGAGGAGGGAGCAATTTGAGGTTGACACTCATGGGGAGGGACAGGATCAAAAGAGAGAATAGAAGTAATGGGGGGCAGGATAGGATGGAGGATGGATAAGATGTTAGTCTTATACAACACGACTATTATGGAAGTCATTTGCAAAACTACACAGATTTGGCCTATATTGAATTGCTTGCCTTCCAAAGGGAAGGGGTGGGGAGGGAGGGAGGAAGAGGAGTTGGAACTCAAAGTTTTAAGAACAACTGTCGAGTACTGTTCTTGCCACTAGGAAATAAGAAATACAGGTAAAGGGGTATAAAAAGTTATTTGGCCCTACAGGACAAAAGAGAAGTTGGAGACAAGGGCAGAGAGGGATGATAGAAGAGAGAGCAGATTGGTGATCGGGGCAATTAGAACGCTCGGTGTTTTGGGTTGGGGGAGGGGACAAATGGGGAGAAAATTTGGAACCCAAAATTTTGTGAAAATGAATGTTAAAATTAAATAAATAAATAAAAATTTAAAGAAAAAGAAAAAGAAAACTTCTGGTGAGAGGGGAACCCACTATTTTCCGACAAAGTTTCTTTCACTTTTCTATGGTTCCAATTGTTAGAATTTTCCTTAAACTAAGCCTACATCTGCATTTCTATATCTCTGCAACTTCAGTCCATTAATTCTAGCTCTTCTCTCTAGAACAGAGGGGAACAAGTCAAATTCTTATGCTTTATGAAAATCTTTCAAACAGATGAACATGGCAAGTATCTTGTCCACTAAAGGCTTCCTTTCTTCAGCTTAAACATCTCTATTTTTAAGGCTCTTCCTCTTTGTAAAAAATATATTTATTTTATCTTGAATAAAACAAGCATTTAAGTTTCACATATTACAAGGCATGTGGAAGAAGTGGAACTAATTTACTGCTGGTGGAGCTGTGAATTGATTCAACCATTTTGGAGAACATTCCTATTTTTTTAACCAATCTTCAAATGGTGTGATAGTGATACGGGGGTCTTCTTGTGAATAGTCTCCATCTTATCAATGTTTTTTTCTGAAATTTAGCAACCATAACAGGACAAATTCTTCCAAATGAAGGGCATGTCTAGATGCCTCTAGCCTAGGCAGAATTAAATGGCACTATCACCTTCTTGATCTTGTGGAAATGACTTTATGACTATTACATTTTTATTAGAATTTTTGTCCTCAGTTGATAAATGGTCTTCCCCAGTTGATAAATGGTCAAAGGATTTGAAAAGGCAGTTTTCAGAGGAAGAAATTAAAGCTATCTATAGTCATATGAAAAAATGCTCTAAATCATTACTGATTAGAGAGATACAAGTCAAAACAACTCAGAGGTACCACATCACACCTATCAGATTGGCTTATATGACAAAACAGGAAGATGATAAATGTTGGACATATGGCAGAGTTGAAACACTAATTCATTGTTGGCGAAGCTGTGAGCAGATCCAATCATTCTGGAGAGCAATTTGAAACTATGCCCAAAGGGCGACAAAAATGTACATATCCTTTGGCCCAGCAATGTCACTTCTAGGACTCTATCCCAAAGACATCATAAAAACAGGAAAGAGTCCCATGTGTACAAAATATTTATAGTAGCTCTCTTTGTGGTTGGCAAGAACTAGAAATCAAGGGGATGCCCATTAATTAGGAAATAACTGAACAAGTTGTGGTATATGAATGTAATGGAATACTATTGTGCCATAAGAAATGATGAACAGGAAGACTTCAGAGAGACCTGGAAGGACTTATATGAACTGATGCTGAGTGAAAGGAGCAGAACCAGAAGAACATTGTGTATGAGGAAATTTTCTGGTAGACTTAGCACTTCACAGCAATACAAGGACCTAAAATATTCCCAAAGGACTCTTGAGGCAAAAGCCATCCACATCCAGAGAAAGAACTATGGAACTGGAATGCAGAATGAAGCAGAATATTTTCTCTTGTGTTTTGTTTTGTTATGGTTTTTCTTATGGTTTCTCCCATTCATTTTAATTCTTCTATGTAACATCACTAATTTGAAAATGTGTTTAATAAGAATCTATATGTAAAACCCATATCAGATTGCATGTCACCTCAAGGAAGAAGTGGGGAAGGAGAGGAGAACATCTAAGACTTATGGAAGTGATTGTTGAAAACTGAAAACAAATAAATTAATAATAAAAAAAAAGAATTTTTGTCTACCATTTCACACTATTGACTCCTACTGAGCTTGTAGATCACTAAAAACACAAGATTAAAGTACTATCTAGTTATGACTCCCCTAACTTGTACTTTTTAAGTTGATTTTTTTTAGTAAAATCATAAGAATTCATATTTATTACTATTAAAATCCATCTTATCAGATTTAGCTCCATATTTTAGCTTCTCAAGATTTTTAAAAATCCTGTCATCAATCAGCTTGATCACAAAGATTTGTGTCATTTGCAAATTTGCTAAGCTTACTATTTACATCTTTCTAAAAACAGAGATTTCTATTGATATATTTTATGTTATTTTCATTTCTAAATATCTCCTTTGCCAGTTGTCTTTCTGCAAACCATTGATAAAAATATTAAAACTACACTCTCCAGGATCATTAAAACTTTATCCTTAGTAATCCAAAGACCTTTTAAAATTCCTCATTTCTCCTTGGCACCTTTCTATCTTTTGAGACTATTTACCATTCTGTTTTTTCTTAATACTAATTTTTTGGTTTCTGTGACACAGTTTCCTCCTGATTTTCCTCCAACTCTTCAGTCACCTTGGATGGTTCACTTCCCCCTTCCCATTCATAAACGTCAACATACTTTAAGGTTCTGTTTTGAGCTTTCTTATCTCTCCTATAAAAATTCTCTCCTTTGACCAACTTGACCACTCCCATGGTTTTAATTGGTATCTCTATTCATATAGTACTTATTTTTTTTACCCTACATAAAATTTATATGTGGCAAATCCTCAGATGTGTGATGAGAGAAGGTGGGAAGAAATGACACAGATGAAAGGATAGAAGAATAAGGAGGTTGGTGGCGAAAGAGGGGTGCAAAGAAAGAAAGAACAAATACTGGTAGTTTTTGCCCCCTTCTGTAGCCTAGAAGAAGCCACTGAAGTATTGAAAGTCTATAGAGACTTTATTTTCACTGAAGAAAATCTTGGATTACATGCTATAGAACAATGAAGATCAGCATGAAGTTATTAAGAGAGGCACCAATTAAGTTATAAAGAAATGGCACCAATTCTACGTTTTTGAACCACACGGAACCAAGGGCTTAGACAGGATTTATGGGCCATGGTTTCCTACCGAGGACCTCTCATGCTTGGGATTGTAAGTGACTTAGGATTTACGTTCATAGTTAGTACTAATGATTGCTCTGTGTTTGTTTTGTTCTATTATCATCACCATTACCATCATAAATGTGCTCATTATTGTCATAATCTCCTTAAAGGTTATAAAGTACTTAATCTATGTCATCTCTCTGACCTTCCCAATGACCCTCTGAGATAGGTACTTCAAATAATACCATACCCTATTTGGAGTTGAAGAAACTGAGTCAAAGGCAATGGGCAAAATTTGTAGACAAGCAAAACTGGGTTTCATGTACAAGGAAAATCTGAAAAATAAAGCTCTCACAAATATCTCTATTTACCTTGAGATCTTTCCAGAAGTGGACAAAGGGATGTTTTGCTGTCTGAATCCCTCTGAATAAACTGATGATTTTGCTGTAAAGGGGAAAAAAGGTATTTAATACAGACTAGCAAGCACATAGATTTTAGGGAATGATTCTAGCTCAGTATTATCATACTAAGCTATTAATATGACCTCTGTGAATTGAAAACAAAAATTTTAACAGTCAACTTAAAGGTACAAGATATGGAAAAATTTTCATGAATAGGATGGGATCGTATTACTTCTCTTGTGCCTAGTGGGGACTACTTGATCACAACGTCACATGAATTTGAAAACTCTTAGAAAAGTGGTGGGGGAAGACACTTTCTTGTTTTCATCTCTGCTTTCCAGATGGGGCCCAAAGGACTAATGAGTACTAGTGCTTCTGCTAGACTACAGGTTGCCAGGAAGGATCTTCAGTCTCACAAAGAAGGTAAAGAGCTCCTTGATATCTTCTAGGAGAAGAGATGACAAGACCAAGGGAGACAACTCTGAGAAACAGAGTACCGAACACTAGCAGAGTTGTTAGTTTTATAAAACATATATTCAGATTTTAAAGATAATATAGAGAAAGGAATCAAAGCATTTTAGAACAGAAGGGACCTTAGGCATCATCTAGTCTAATTCCCCTCAGTTTACAAATTAGGAAGATGAGATCAAGAGAGGTGGAGTCTCTTGCCTAAGTCATATAACTAAGAAGTAGCAAAACTGAGGCCATGGGACTCCAAATCTAACACTTTCCACTGTACATATATACGTGTATACATATATAGATATATCTATATCTATATCATGTATATCTATATCTATATGTAAATAAGATGAGAATAGGAGACTATAAAGGAGGGTATACAAGATACTCTCAATTATGTCTATCAATAACCCTAAGAACACATGGTTTATCTTGATAGACTAGGCCTACCTGTTGACTTTGTAGTAAGAAAATCCTTCTACTATTTCTCCACGCAGAAATAGAACTATGGAGACTAAGAGAAGCTGCATAAGTGAAACTACGAGACCCCAGATATTGTTGCTTAAAAATTGCCTGTGGCAATCTTCCTTCCCTAGCCCTATCACACATTTAGTTGTGAGATATTTGCTCCTGGATACCTTGCATTAGATGTAGTTAAGATGCATGTCTTGTTGGTTTGCAGAGTTATTTAGATCTTTCATCCTTATTCAAAAGGATAACCAAGTTTTTAACTTAAGTTCCATCCCCACTCATTTCTTTCCCCCATTTATTTTCCAGGGCTTGAATCACCAGTATTACTTAGATTTAAGACTGACTTTTCCTCCTCACTTGCTGCTACAGTGTTAATTATGAAGGCTCTGATACAGGAGGAGAGACATTCTGGAATGTAGTCTGTTGACCACAATGAAGAACATTGCCCTTATCTTTTAAACTAACGTCCTTTCAGGAAGTGTCAGTGACTGATGACGACTGTCCCAGAATTTACTCTATTACCTAAGAATTCCATCTTGCGCCTGTGCCCTGAATGAGCTGATACATTGGAATAATTTTATTGTGTTAGATTCTGGCAAGAGCAATCACAGGGTTTTGTGGAGTAGTAAAAGTGGACACAAGATTGTGGGACCTCCCTAATAAAGTCGTCATCTGCCAGGGATCAAAGCCTGTACCAGCCAATTAAGACAATGGCAGAAGCAATGGCTGTAAGAACTCAGAATCCTTGAGTGTCTTTGTTCTATGGCTCTTATTGTGTGCAATAAAGAGAAACAACCATGTGTGTGTTTGGGGTTGGGTGGGGGGAGGTTGTGAAGAGATCCAAACATTAAGCAGACTTTCCAGATGGTTTTGAATGTCCTCAGCAGTATGTGTTTCAGGGAAATGGTACACCCGAATTACTGAGTGTTATTTACCCATTTTCTCAGCTGTGGGCGGTTGCAGACACTAGCAGTGGTTGGTCCAAAGGGTGCTGTGGCAGATAGATATCATCCTCATCCATTTTGAATTTTACAATGCTTTATACAGCAAAATGCCCATCATTTCCCTTTACCTCTCAGTAAAAACAAACAAACAAACAAGAATGAAAATACTTAGATGCAGCCCAGCTGAGGTAGGGAAGAATTGTACATTCAGAAGTCATATCACAGTTTGAAATGAAATAGCATATTTTGGAGCCAAGGTCCTCTAGTATGAATGAGAGTGAAAGAACAAGAGTTATGGAGAATATTAAATCTCTTGGAGAATTTTATGTAATTAAATTATTCTTTCTCTCTTGATACTTCTGGGAAGTATACTGGCTAGAACCCTGTGCCTAAGGAGGGTTACTGGTGTATATGGGGATGTGTGGAGGTGACTGAAAAGCAGCAGGAAAGACTACAGGCCCACTCAGGGTGCCTTCAAGCTATGGAGTGCAGCTACTTGATGGCAACCATCCAGATGCTTTCAACTATTCAGATGTGTGACATCATGCAAATAAAACATCTGGATACTTGGCTGAATTTTTCACTTTTCATCTGGATGTTGAGCATCATGCAGATGTTAAAGGAATTTAAGTAAATCTGATCTTCTGGATTCTATTAACAATTCTTCCTTGAATAATCATAGGTGAGCATCTGCTTTCAATGTGTCCTTTAAAGGTATTTGATGTAAAATATAGTGTCCTCTTTTCTTCGATCCTCCTATGTATATTTGGCAATGAATGCTTTTTAGAGTGCTCTAGTTTTCTTTTGAGAAAATATTTTAAGTATTTAAATACCTTCTTCAAATGCAAGTTCTTGGTAAATGTGGCTTAAAATAGTCATGCCAGTTAACAATGATCTCCAGGCTCAGAACGTATAGGCAAGAAAAAACTAAAAATAAAATGGAAGTGGGTAAAAGGCAGTGGAATTTACTCGTTCAGGCTCATTTATTTCAGATGTCATCCTTTCTATTGTGTGTAGTTGTATATATGGGACAGATAAAAAATTCTGTTAGTGTGGGCCTCCAGTTGAGGCCTATATATGCATAGCCATTGATTTCATCAAAGGAAATCTCCATCAATGGGTATTTTCTCTAAACAGGTGAAATAGCTGACTAATCTGCAAGGTACCAAGTAAACTCCCAAACACAAAATATCTGTTTTACCAGCTGTCACTCAACCACTAAGCTTGGGTCCTGAAAGTTTTTTGACCCTCAGCATAAATAGCTACACTCCACAAATACATGATCTCTTTAGTCTGGGAACTCATTCTATCAACACAGATCACAATCTCTCTTTGCCTGTGTGAGATACTGTGGATCAAAAAATGCACCCCCAGATGGTCAGCCTTCTGGTATGGAACCTTTCTAAATTTAGCAAGACTGACCCGAGAATAACAGATACACAGTTCATTCTCAAGCCTTTACTTAAAGCCTTTCTAGTATCTTTTGGAATCTATGCTCTGGTGTCAGAATCTTCAAGAACACTAGGTCACCTCCATCTCATAGTGAGGCATCTAATCGGAACTTAAGTTTTTAAAGTCTTCAAGATATCCATATCAAAATGGAAACAGTAAGACCATAAGCCGTTATCCGCTGAAAGTGTTAATCCTTACTCTTAATTGAGGATTAAAACACATCCAGATCTTGGCAAGATGTAGGAAGTCATCTAGACAAAGGCTTATAAAGTACTTTCACATACATTATCTAATTTCATCTGCCCAACAAATAATAATAAAAATAGCAGTAATAATAATGATAACAAAATAGTGAATTACTAGCATTCATAAAGCACTTTACAAATATTATCTTCCCAACAACTCTGGAAGCAAGGTCTATGATGATCCCCATTTTACAAATGAGGAAACTGAAGCAAACATCAGGTGGATCATCTAGGGTCATTTAGCTAGTAAGTACCTGAGGCTAGATTTGAACTCAGGTTTCCCTGACTCCAGCTCCAGTATTCATTATTTTTAATAATTTTATTTTATTTTAATTTATATATAAATATATGCATATGTTTATATAAAAATATATTTAATATATAAATTATGTGATTTATTTTATTTTAATTTTAAATTAATATTAAGCACATATTGTATACCAAGAGCTGTATTAAGGGCTAAGAATATAAAGGTAAAAGTGAAACAACCTTTTCCCTCAAGGACTTTATATAATATAAAATGATAATTATATAATATACAAATGATTGTATATGATGCAAAACTTATATAATAATGGGAGAAACATATCTACCTATTATATATGCATATGTATATATATGTATGCATGTATATACCAACACTTATGTGTTTATTTCTATGTGTATGTATGCACATATACATATGTGTGTATATATGCATACACATGCATATATGTTGTTGCTGTTTGTCATTCATGTTCAAAGAGTACCATAACATCAGAGAAATGATGACATGACTTGCAGTTGACTTTGATTTGAGTGAGAGAGGGCTTTGCAAGGTCACCAGCCTCACTTTTTCCTCCTGAGCCTTCTGGGTCCATTGGCCTGATATTCATCAAGATGACTAGAGATGGCATTTATAACATCATTTATAACATTCATAAATGCATGTATGCACACATGAGATACACACAAATTTGGGACAAGATTATCTTGAATCTCAAGTCAAAGTATGTAAGGAGATAATTTTGATGAGCAGACAATAGTAATGACCTCCCGCAGAAAGTGGTGCCTTAGCAAATGCCAGAAGAAAGCAATGAATTCCAAGAACTTGAAGTGTAAGGAAGGGCACTTCAGGCATGGGTGAAAGTAAGTGCAATAGAGGCTAAGAAGGTACAGCACCTTATAAACAAGAACCTTGTGAAAAAGGGGTTGTTAACAGCAGAGGCAATGATCATTTTACTGATGAGAAGCTGAAACTTAGAAAACTGAACTTCTTTGCATAAGTAAATATAAATTCAAGGACTGAAACTGGGTCAAAACATCTAGTTGTTTTGAATCTATCTAATTATCTTTCTACTATATCATCCTATCATGGTTCTAAAACTCTTTGGTCTTCCTGCTGTTGCTGTTCAATCATTCAGCAATATCCAACTCTTTGCGACCCATTATGGGGGTTTTCTCAATAAAGATACTAGAGTGGTTTGCCATTGATTAAGACAAATAGAAGCTAGGTGACTTGTCCAGGATTACACAGCTAGTGAGTGTCTAAGGCTGGATTTGAACTCAGGTCTTCTTGACTCTATGTCCAGCACTCTGTCTACTGAGCTACCTAGCTTCTTCCAGGACAAACAATGGTTAAGTGACTTGAGTGGAGTCACACATCCAGTGAACTCAGATCTTTCTGACTTCAGAACCAGCACTCTATCCACTGAGCCATCTAGCTGCCTCTATGTGCTTCAGTCTTAGGAATCTTTATTCTTTTAAAAATTGTTGAGGACTTCCCAAAGAACATTTGTTCATATATGGTTATATCTAATATATAATAACATAATATATCCAATATCAAATATTAGATATTAAAATATCTTAGTTATATTTTGAAAACAGTTTTGACCTCACACAGAGACTCTCTAAAAGAATCTGGGGTCCCTTGGAGTCCCCAGACTATATTTTAAGAATCACTGTGCTACACTATAGACTTCTGTAGAAGGGAGAAGAGGGACATGGATGGCTAATAAGGTGACATCAGAGATAAACTTCTCTTATTCCAAAATCTTTTCCAGGGTCTGCCCAGTTTGTTTAAGTTGTTAATAAGAAAGGAAACTTACTGGTCTAGACATGAAATGCTATACTCACATTTTTTTTCGCAGGCTCAGAGACCTTTTGGATCCATTTATAAGAATGAACAAAGTAGTTTCAAGGAGTATAGTGAGTCATGATAATGGAAATACATGGCCCAACAAATTGAAACAATATTAAATGGAAGTCTAACTGTTCACTAGATCTTCCAGGTAATGCATAGAGTTGCATGCTCCAAAAAGTTATAGCATGCATAGCAGCCAACTCCAGTAAAATCATCTTGACAGATGGGCTAAGTCAGGTTGAGGGTGACCAACATGCTTTAAACCCATGGATGAGCTAGGGGGATGTCTACTTCAAACATGTGAAGGCTTTCTTTCATCAATGGAATGGGTGGAAGAGAACAATTTTTTCCAGTGGTCATGAAGGTTGTTTAAACAGCAGGTGTGGAGTGCTTAGAGTTTGGTCAGACATCGAAGACTCTAAGGTCATCCACTTCATCCAAGGCCATTACCAGTAATCTTGATTTCTGCCTTGCCAGGGGACTTCAATGACTCTGGAAGACAGAGGCTAACAACGCTTTTGTGCAACTCTGCCTCGCTTAAATCCAATTCAAGAGCGAGTCATGATATCATCCTGTGATTTCATTGGTCGTCTTTGAAAAGGGAGGATAAACACCAAATGAGCTGTGTATTTACTGACCATGTTTTTTTACACATTTTAGAACTGCATCAAGCTGTTCTAACTCCTTCTTTGTTTCCAAGCATAAATTCTGCCCTGCCTGTATAGGTCATATTGAGAGTGGATTTATGTACTTTCTTTCCTAATTAACTTATGATCCTTAGTTACCCTTAATCATTACTTTTCAAATGCGGGCAGTTCTCAGAAGTTTTCAAATTCAGTGATTTCTCAGAAATAGAGAAGAAACAGAACTGGTCAAAGAAATAGTTCAGCAAAATTAGTTCCATATGAATACTACCTATCCAAGACCTACCCACCTTTCAAGGCTAACTCACAGAATCACAGATTCTAAGGTATTAAAATTTCTATTTGATGTTTGAAAGCCCTTCACAGTCTGGCCCCATCCTACTTTTCCAGGCTAATTAGACATTATGTTCCTTTTTATGCTCTACATTTTAGTCAACTGGTCTGCTTGCTGATCTCTGTACCTAACAGCCTCTCTCCCATCTTTAAGTTTTTGTATGCTTGGATTGTAGAATATCCATTTCTCACTTCTGTCAAAAAGAATGTCTGTCTTCTTTCAAGGTTCATCTCAGGTGCTAGCTCCTACAAGAATCTTGTCCCAATCCTCCTCCCCAGTTGCAAGAGACCTTCTCCCAGAATTTTCTTTGTATTAACTTTACATTTTATCTTCTGCATATCTATTGTTTTCCTCCAACATAGTATAATAAATTTGATGGAAAAGTTTCATATTTGTCTTCAGATCTCACCTAATCTCATAGATAGTCAGGCAGATCATAAGCATTTTTAGGTGCTTATTATGTATCTGACACTGTGTTATGTGCTAAGGATATGAAGAAAGACAAAAAAAAAATCCCTGCCTTTAGAGAACCTCACAGACTGATGGGAAAACAACATGCAAAGAGCTATGTACATACATAATCCATACAGAAGAACATGGAGATAATCTTAAAAGGAAGGCAGTGACATTAAGGAGGAACAGGAAAGGCTTCCTACAAAAGGCGAGACTTTAGTTGGAGCCTGAAGAAAGTTACAAAGAGGAGAAAAGGAGGAAAAGAGAATTCCAGATATGGAATTCTAGATGGTAAGTGGAAAAGAATGGTCAGAAAGTGCAGTGTATTTTATGCAGAACAAAAAAGCCAGTGTCACTTGTTTGTAGAGTATGTAGAGAACAGTAATGTGTTAGTGCACCAAAAAGGTTGAAGGGAGCCAGGTGAAAAAGGGCTTCAAAAGCTAAAGAGATGATTCTACTTTTGATCCTGGAGGTTATTGGGAATCATCGCAATTCACTGAAGGCAGTAGTAAGGTAAGGGACCAAGAGAGGAGTGTATGTGACATGATTAGAACTTTACACAATGTCTGGTACTTAGTAAGTGCTTGATAAATGCTTGATCACTGGATGGATGGGTGGATGGATGGATGAATGGATGGATGGATGGATGGATGGATGGGAACTCAGAAGTTGTCTTATCCAACCTATAACTGACTAAGAATTATCTCTACAAGACTCAGTTTAAGTGCTAGCTTCTGTAGGACATCTTTCTTGGTTCTTTACCAAGCTCCCAGATCCCTTTCTTAAGACTGCCTTGTATCTATTTTGCATATGTCTTGTTTATACCTATAAAAGTGCATATTTCTCTTCCATTAGAGAATAAGAACCTTGAAGGTAGTGAGTGTTATTTTGCTTTCTTTTCCTTTTGTGTCCAGAGCTTAGCACCATGCCATAGCAATTGATTAAGTGCTAATTGATTAGCTGATTGGGTGCACAATGCAAACAATTTTGAAAAATATTGTTACTTTGAGCCACTCCTCCATTTAGCTACAACTGACTTTAGTTTTCTGTTTCCTTTTGTAATGAGAATATTAATATGGCAGTGAATCAGATCTTCTAGTTATATTTGTCATGGCACAATGATTTCACAGTTGGAGTTCTAGTATTTGTTAATGTTTATGGATAACCCAGATAATTAAGTGTTACAATGAATAGAGTGCTGAGCCTGGAGTCAGGATCTTCCTGAGTTCAAATCTGACCTTGGACACTTACTAGCTGTGTGACCTTGGGCAAGTCACTAAACCCTATTTGCCTCAGTTTCCTCATTTGTAAAATGAGCTGGAGAAGAAAATGGCAAACCACTTCAGTATCTTTGCCAAGACAACCTCAAATGGGGCGACGAAGACCCAGACATGACTGAAACAATTGTACAACAAGCAATACCTCTTTTGCTATAGCTCATCTTTTGTGGAGAAATAGATGGAGGCTGCACAGAACTGAGTTTATTTTCTTTCCTTTTATTTATGTGATGTTAGGGCCAAAGAATCCATCGTCTTTCTAGTGGCCTGCATGGTAACAAGACTCTGTGTACTGAGTGAGGCTAGTCCTGAGACATCAAACTTTATCTGTCACTGGACTCATTGGACTCACATCTCTCCTGAGTATTTTAAGCTCTGCTACTATAACCTTGAAGAATCCAGGATCACTGACACACCAAAATGAGGCACCAGAGAAGGGCAATGTTAAAAAATTCACATTAATGAAAGGGCCCGGAAATAGCCTTAGGTGGCAAGTATTTGTTCTCCTTACCATGTGGAAATAGATGGAAGCCAAGGCCAATATTGATATAAAATAAAATTTAATTTGTAAAACACTACAGAGGATAATAGAAAATTTTAGTGCTATAATATATACATATATATTATATATAATGCTTACATATAATACACACATATAGATAGATAGATAGATAGATAGATAGATAGATAGATAGATAGATAGATAGATAGATAGATGCATGCATACATACATACTTCATATAAAAGAGAAAAGTAAAGAGAACGTTTACAGGAAATATTCTGCAAGACCTAACTATGCTATATTACAAGAGTATTCCAGCATAAAGCTGGCAGGATAGGAACTGGACCTGTGATTTCATTGCTATGAGATCAACGAGGAAACTAAAACTACTGATACAGGTAGTGCCTACTGAGGAGTTTAGTTTTAGAGAGATTGGTTGGTTATTGTTATTTTCTTTGAGAGTGGTTCTCCATATCTCAACTAGTCTGAAATGCAGCAACCACTCACAAATCTGATCCTACTGTCTATCAGGATGGGAGTTTTGATTTGCTCCTTTTTCAGTCAGGGCCAGTTTGCCTCTCCCCAGGCAGCTTGGTGCTCCCCACACACACACCCCAAACTCTTGAGCGTGCACTATATTGATACCAGACTTAGTATGGGCACCCATTTGGTTAAGTACGCTGCAGCTTGGAAAGTGCTGAGCTCAAGTGATCCAACAACCTCAGCATCCCCAGTAGCAGGGATATGAGGCCCGGATGCTGTAAATGGGTTATGAGTTGCTGGAACAATAATTGAATAGGAGGAAAAGAGCAATCTAGATTGAATTTGAGAAACTGCAGAAATTTTGATAGTCTTATATCATTTTCCCACAAAAAATCCAATCTTTTCAACAAAAGCAAATTCTCCTAATGACACAGTATGATTGCAAGTCTTAGAACACTGTAATTTTGGAGGGATAAAAGTTGCATGTTAACCCCAAGAGCAGTTGACATTGCATGCTGGGTGCAGAGAGACTGTGATATATTTGCAACAATGATCTACACACAGGAAGCAGTATCATCAGGAAACCATATAATAGGAAAAAAAGATATGAACCAGTTATGAAATGCAAGAAAACATATTGGAAATCCTTCATAACATGGGGTAGATCTTCTATGAAAATTTTCTGGGAGAATGTAGATGACAGTTACTCAAGATGAGAACGCCTAGATGGGCTACAATCTACTCTAATGAAGGACATGGCCAGAAAAATAGTATGGAAACATTAAGTTATTTTAAAGACACATAAAAATCATTGCAACAAATACAATAGCGTGGAAGTGATTTCCTGGTATTCCTACAAGGATGGCTCCCAATCACAGTGATCTCTTCATTTGGTTTCAACCATTTCTTTGCAACAAAAGACTTCTCTGCTTCTTATCTATGTATCAGCCACTCTTTACAACTGTAGTAGTTGATTATTTCCTATATGCTAGACAAGAAAGAAGAAAGTAGAACTGGGTTAAGCTGAAACTAGAAAGCTCCCAATTCTGTCATTCTGCCTGTAAGTGGTAGATGTGATTGAATTCCTCTTCTCTGTTTTCAGATTTAGCACTTCAACCAGTATCTCCTGAAAAAAAAGTGCTAACAGCAATAGCAGCAACTTCAACAATACACCTGGATTAAACATTTTTTAATGCCCATTAAAACTCAGCAATATAATATGTACAAAGATCGGAAATTTGTATAAGGAAAGAATGCAGCCATTATATTTTTCTCATACTTACAAGATGATTGCTAATGTGGCGTGTTTTGAGGGCTGCTGAGAAAGGGCCTACTTGTTACCAATTGCCTCTCCAGGATTAATGCTTGAATTTCTATCATTATAGATTCATTCCTTTGGATCTTAAAGTCTCCTTGGATATTTAGGAGTCCAGCGATACTACTAATTTTTGCCATTCAGTTTAGCAAATTTCTTTCACTTACTAAGAAACTAACAGAGTTGAAACTAGGAAACCCAGTATTTGTGGGAAACTCAAGGAGGTGGAACAATGGCCAAGAGAAACTTTCTTGAGGGTCGACTAGTAGGTATAACTGTACCAGGAACGGAAAGGGCTCATTCTTTCCCCCTCTTCTCTTGGCAGTAACTCTCTGTTAAACCCCAATCCTCTACCACTCCCTAGGAGCTGCCTTTCCCCACAACATCTTTGGGGACAAGAGAATTTCAAGGTATAGGACAATTGATCTCCAGATCACTGAGAGAATAAGTATAACAGCCCCCACTCCAAGATGTTAGTGCCTGGGGTAAAGGTCTACCTGGACTAAGCTAGTTGTACCCCTTTACTATGGAGAGACTGGGCTTCAGTTCTATTTCCAGCTCCTGAAAACTGAGAATATGATTCCTAGGAAACTACTCATTTAAATAATTTATGTTAATGAATGCTGCCTTAATTGGAGATAATCATCCACAGGACTCTGTAACCCTCCTAGATAACATATGGACATTTTTAACAATAACCGTTGGAAGACACTTCCGTGTGTTTGTTAGAAAGGAGGAGTTCTGCTGATGGGAATTCTTGGCCAGGTAGAAAATAAAAGCAAGACCACAATAAGCCAATGGAATAGAAGGATAATACATCATAACATTCTTAGGTCTTACGTAGGTGACCACATGTAGAATCTATATACATAGTTACCTCTGTTAGATAGAATTAATATTTTAATAGAAAAATCATCATTTTCCCTTTGATCACATTAACTTAAAAGGTTTTCTGACTTCTTACATTTTATATTCTTTATATTTTATATCTAAATTCTTCCATATAAAGGAACTATATTTTCTAATAAAACCATGCATTTATAATAGCATGTTTTCAAAATAGCTTTCCATTCCTTATCTTGTTTGAGTTTCCTTAGGTGTTGTCAAAAAATTGGGGCAGACATTATAATTTTCATTTTGTAAGTAATGTGACTGAAACCAAGAGGGACTATTATAGAACCATATAATTTCAAGATTAGAATGTAAATTCCTTGAGAGAAGAATTGTTTCATTCTTTTTACTTATATCTCCAGCACCTAGAAGAGTCCATAGCAGGCACTTAACAAATACTTGTTGACTAATTGATTAATTAATTAAGACTTCAACAGTCATCTAGTCCAACCCAGGTAAGTGTCTTTTCTAAAGAATCCCCATTTGCAAGTAGTTATCTATTCCCTGCCTAAAAAGAAAAAGAAAATATGACCAGAGGAGAAAGGTGCGCAATAGTTACCTCCCTGTTTACTATCAAGTCACTCATTATACAATCTAGAATGGCTTTTTTCACTGTTATATATCTGTAGACTGTTGACATATTGTGTTTGCAATCTGTTAAAAAGAATGTTTCCCCCATCAGAACTATTGTCCAACCCCACTGTCTTCACATTCTACCTATGGAGTTGATTTTTCCTTATGCAATATAGAACGTTACATTGATCTCTGCTAAATGTAATCATTTTTTGATCCAGATCATAGTTTCACCTAATTAAGATCTTGGAATTCTGATGCAGTTATCCAAAACACTAACTATCCTTCCTAACTTTCAGCCATATTCAAATTTGACAAGCATGCCACTTAGCAATGTGTGCTTTCATCCAAGTCACTGATGATATTGAAAAGCATAGGGACAAGATTTAGACATACAACTATGGAGGCATGCCACTGAGGAAATTCCTCTTAAGCTATGTAGCAATAGTGAGGAATAGTAGGAAATCCCTCTAAGCTAACTATGTAGAGATAGTGAGGCATATCTGATGGACTTCCTATATTTCTGTTGGATTTCCTACAAACATCACTGAAATTTACAGTGAAGGGTCTTTGGGTCTGCTCATGTACTTCTGAATTAGCCTAACTTTATCATCACCCAACCCATATTTCTATATTTCCCCACCTTCACCCCCAAAAAATTAGTCTGAGAGACTGTGTCAAATGCTTGCTGAAACCTAGTTGTACTAGGCTTATAGTATTCCCCTGATATATCATTCTACCTACTCAAATACTTCAGTGAATCTGTCATTTAATCAATATGAATGTTCCCTCCATCAATATAGATCACAGCACATTCATGCCCTTATATTTTGTATAACACTTATCCAAATAACACTGCAAGTTTGCCACAGGAGATCCACTATACTGTTGGGGACTTTCTGATAACATTGAGAGGATAAGCAAAAAGTATCTGGGCCATTCACCCATCAAATATGCCTCACTATTGCTACATGGCCACCTTATCTTTAATGATGCATTTCCTCTTGATGACATCCTTTATAGTGATTCTTCTTGATAAATCTTGATTTATTTTGTGATGTGGCCTGACCACACCCACTCTCTGCTTCTCCACTGCCTTTTGAGTAATACTCATTTTAATTTTCCAAAGAGACTACAATGTTTCATCATGACTCATAGTCATATAAGTTTTTAAAAGATGAGCTTTTTTCTTTGTATAAATTCAAGGTTTTTAAAGGAGCTTTACAACTTCCTGAAAACAATTTACTCAATTGTCCTCCTTTTAAAATTATTGACCTAATTTTTTATTCATTTGTACAATCTGTCAAAGATAGACAGACAGACAGACAGAAAGATAGATAGATAGATAAGAAAGAAGAATATGTTGTTCCAAAATATCAGTGCAATTTTAACCTATTAAAGATAAAAACCTTCACTAAGATCTTTGGAACACCCTTTGTACACACATGCACAGACATACATATTGATAGATAAGCTCTACAGGTCGGCATATCATAATTTGGATAATGTCATCATCCATTTATTTATACTCCACAAATATGGATGGATGGTTGGGCCAAACTCTTCATAGCATTTTGATTCCTTCTAATGTTCCAGGACTTGATGTGAACAGCATGAAGCAATTTACAAATTTAAATATCTAGAAAATTTCACTATCAACAGAAAATCCCTTTTCAATTGAGATAATATGATGGGTCTTCATCACAGTGATATCAAACAACTTTGTTAAACTTAAAATTCCTGTTTGATACTTTGATATTGATGAGTAGAAGTTAGTAACAGATTCACTGGAAACCAAGCATCAGGCTTGTCACGGAGACAAAAGATTTCCCCCCTGCAAACCACTAACAGTGACGCTATGAAACTGGGAGATTACAGAACTGAGATTTCTGGAAGAAATCTGCTAGAAAAGGGAGAGAACAGTAGAGAGTGGGAGGTCACAGTTTCTTCCTCCACCTTCATGCCCTGTGGACTTCCCAGCATCAGACCCATGGGTCTGAATCTATGTCCCTCTGCTCTTTCTTACAAGGACTCTAAATTGTGTTCTAGCTATTCCTGCTGAGGCTATTGCTTCAATTGACAACTCCCCTGGAGTGAGAATGTGACTAGTGAATGTGCGGCTGATTGAAGCAGATTTGGTGAGATGACTCCACCATCACCCCTTAGAGACAATATCCCTCTCCCACCATGCTGAGTCAGACGAGGAAGCTCTTTACCACAAGAAGGAGAAGGTTAGAGCACATAGTCTCTGCTGCAGTTGGTGCTGTCCAGCACTGTCCGTGTATATTTAGAGATTTTGCTGCCTCCGTGTTTCACTCCCTTCCTTTCCTACCAATTTCCCATTGTTAGATAAAGAAATTACTGGGCCCTAAACCCTTGTGGTGCATTTAACACTAGCTGCACCAACATAGATTTCAGAGAATGAGAGAGGCTGGGGAGGAAAGGATGAGCAGACATCCAGCCTCGTAGTGAGGCGTAGGGAAGCAGCCGAGTGATGATTGCCCCTCTGGGAAATCACAAACCCTTTTGGTCACTCCGTGATTGTATTCATTAGCCAACTTGAAGTTGATTTATAGGAGAGGATGTAAACAGAGAGAGTTTAATAACCTGAATAAAAAATCCCCTAGACTAGTAGAAGATCAGCCCCTTGGGGCAGATGGGAGACTGCCTACGATGAAGGAGTGGGGGGAGGGAATGGAATTACTTTCCATGGACTCTGCATGAATTCTCTTGTTGATTCCTAGGTTGGTGAATATACTGTTACTCCCTTATATCTACCTTCCTTTGCAGCAGCTGAGATCCCTGGTGAGGATATTTGCATGATGGAAAACTCCCTTCAGACTCTTCACTCACACCTATCACTGGTATTTACCTTACATGTGTAGCCATATAATTATATTTGGAAGCTATTTCTGGGGGAGTTATTATTAATCTCTCCCAGGGAAACCATTCTATCCAAAACTCACATGTGGAAGACTAGGGACAACCCTAACTCCTTCTAAATCACCTTTAATTCATAGTATATGTGGAAAGCAGGCCCTTATTATTAAATTTGCTCTGTATCTTTTAGAGAAACTTGAATAATTTGGTATATGAATGGGCTACATCATGCTGTAACCTTCAAAGAGTAATCTTAATCTACTAAATCAACTGCTAGACATATTAAGCAAACAATAAGCACAGAGGAATCCTATGTTATCTGCATCATTCAAAAAATTGCAGGATGGCAAAGATGTAATTTACTATGGCAGATCACTTGCAAAATTCCACCATTTCCTACAATCCTCAAGGATATTTTAACAATAAAAATTATCCCCTAAAATTAGATAAATATAAAAATAAACATGTAGATTATTGGTTGTTGATGATCCAACTTTTTGTATTAATAATGCCTGAGATTTTTACATCACTAATATCTTCTTTTCCTTTACGTACCTTAGAAATGAATCACTTGACACCCGAACACAATTTTGGTGTCTCTAACATGTATCTACTTTGTGTGCACTTGATTTAATTTGGCTGATTTTTATCATCTTTATTTTCTTTAATATCTTCACACCTCTCCCATAAGCACATCTGAGACTCTTAACATTGGAGTCTAAGTGGAGTGTGTCTGTTGTTCTCAATGGTGAAAAAAAATGTTATAAAAGTCTTTTCTGATCTTTTCCATTTTTATTACGTTTCTTGTCCTTCTGTTTTCATCCTCAAATTGGCTTGGTAAGCTTTTGCTTGCTTGGAACTTTAATCACACTTACTTTAAATAGATTCTATGCTTCATTGCTTCTCTGTTTTTTGAGATGCTGTTCCTTATAATCTTCTATCATCCTTATCCATAATATTTTATAAATGAGTTTATCTAGACTGATGTTGCCCTTGGCTGCCATATCTCTTCACTTGCAAGTCAAGTCAGAGGCAGCTAGGTGACATAGTGGATAAGTGGATATTATGCCTTAGGTCAAAAGGATCCAAATTCAAATCCTGCCTCAGATACCTACCAGGTGATTGTTCAAAGATCACTTAACTCTTAAGCCTCATTTTTCTCTCTATCTATAAAATGAGGATATTAGCAACTTCTACTTAACAAGGTTATGGTAAGAATCAAGTGACATATTTATGAAGTACTTTGTAAACCTTAAGTAATTATAATGATAAATGCTATCATCATCATTATTATTCCAAACTTCTTTCCTCTTCTCCTCCATATAATTCTCTGGACAGGCATGGTGTATGTCAGCTTGAAGCCTGTATTTCCTTCCAGACTTTGTTACATACTCCTTGAGAGATCATGGACCTCTCTTTCCTTGATTTTCTCATTAAAATATGAATTCTCTTGAGATAGGGTTCATTTTTTCACCCTTCTTTGTTCCTCTATTTCTTAGCACATAGTGGGAAGAACTTAATAAATTCTTGGTTGATTGATTGGTTAATTTTGGATTGCTTGTTAGAGCAACTATTCATATTGATTAAACCTATAAAATCATTGTGTATACACAATTTTCATCACAATAACATTTTAATAGTTAATGTGGGATTGTTTTACTACATATCACATTTTTTTCCTCCAATTTATTCTTCTAGCACTGTATTAACTCTGATCTTTGCTCTAATAACTCAGTGGTCTGACTATGTACAGGCAGGAATGGCACCTATGAGTAGATTATCATAAGTTATCTTAAGTCAATCCAAGTCAACAACTATTAAAATGTAAACATCTTTTTTTTTCTTTTTTGTAACATATGTGCTTAATGGATCCCAGAATCTACCAATTCTTTTCTCAAAAACAATATTCATGATGCATAGACATGAGACTCCAGTATAGTCTACAAATCTTAGTATCCCTCACTTCTGATCTGTTTTCCAATATATTCCTCATTATCTTTGTCTATTCTCACTTATGTGTTGTCACTGAATATACTAGGGCAACTAGGGGGTGCAGTGGGTAGAGGGCTGGGAATGGAGTTAGGAAGACTCTTCTCCCTGATTTCCAATCAGTCCTCAGACCCTTACTAGCTATGTGAAACCTGAACATTTCACTTGGTCTTTTTTGCCTTAATTTCTTCATCTGTAAAATGAGCTAGAGAATGAAACAGCAAGCACTCCAGAGTCTTTGTCAAGAAAACCCCAAATGAGATCATGAAGAGTTGGACTTGACTAAAAAATGACTGAACAACAATACCAAATATCAAAATATACGTTGACTTAACTTATTGATGGACTTACTGAGTTTTCTGTAGT
This sequence comes from Notamacropus eugenii, assembly GCF_028372415.1. Taxonomy (NCBI): domain Eukaryota; kingdom Metazoa; phylum Chordata; class Mammalia; order Diprotodontia; family Macropodidae; genus Notamacropus; species Notamacropus eugenii. Next base: position 283,034,080 of record NC_092875.1, on the reverse strand, counting down.
ATTTTTTCTTTATTCTATGCAACAGATATTGATGCACAATCTGCAAATATTATCATGGTGGTCTTTTTGCAAATACTTAGACACTACAATATGAGATGACCTAAAGTCTTATGAAATGATGTTTTTACTCTCTTTGAGTCCCCAATAAATCCAACTCTGCCAATTCCTTTATTTGCCTCTTTAGAAAAACCTGTGAACCACCTTTCCATCTATCTATAATTCCTTTCTTCCTTCTCTTTTGTTTATAGTCATAATTTCAATATTGATATGATTTAGTTTCTCCAGCAGTATGCTTACTCATCAGTCAATGATCAAAGATGTCAGTTGAATTACAACAGCTAAATTAAAGTGGCACAGATTGTCTCAAAATGGTACACTTCTCAGCATCTTATACCCCTAGTTTCTTTCATGTTGTTACTACCACTGCAGAATCCAAAAGAGGTTGTGTAGAACTGAGGATCATTTGGATTGTTCTGTTCCATTGGCTGTCATGACCAAAGAACTCATCACTTAATGGTTATCTAGTTTATTGGCAATGAGCCTTAGCTAGTCTGGCCCCTGAAATAAAACTCAGTCTTTTGCTAGGTCCATGATCAAAGCCTTCCTATAGTAGTCTCTGCTGGTATAGCATTTGATAAGTCAGAGTCACCTCCATACATTGATGAGGCATCAGCCTCATCACAGTACACTGTGAAACGCCAGTCTAATTAAGATTCAAGGTAAAAACTAATGAAAGATCACTTCAGCTGAATCTGTTCTTGATGAAAAGCTTACCTTTCTAAATATTCAAAAGTCATTCCTTTAAAAACATATTCGAGAATTTTGTTAGGAATAAAATTCAAGCTCACTGGTCTATATATGGCAGACTATCTCTTCCATTTTGTGAAAAACAGGGCAACCATCATTCTTCTCCACTCCTTCAGCAAAATCTACTGGAGATCTCAAAGACCTCCAAAAGATTGCTTAAAATGAGTTAGTAATTACATCTGCCAGTTCATTCAGTACCCTAGGATGCAGTTCTTTCAAACGTCTGACCTGAGTTAAGTAAAGGCAGTTAGATATTATTGCTGGATTTCCATTTCCTGCTAAACATTTTTATTATCTCTTCAGTCTTAAAGTACATTCACCTTTTTCTTGGAAGAGAACAGAGAAATAAAGTCAGACTTGAATAGTGCAGACTTCTTATTGTAATTCATTTTCATAAAGCCATCCAAACTAAGCATTGGTCTTGTCTCTTCACTGAGCCCCCAACATACTTAGGGAGAAAAATTTGTTTTCTTGTTCCCAGTGTTACTCACCAGCCTCAATCCATTCTGAGTAATAATGTTGCTAGCATTCTTCTTGAAAAACTCATTTTTTGTCTTCATTCTTACTTACCCTTTCCTATCTCCTATATATGTTCTTTTTAAAAATTATCTTAATTTTAATTTATTTGGATTTTATATCACTTAATGTTCAGTAGGCATCTCAAACTCAACATGTCTGAAAGAGAATTCATTTTCTTTTCTCGCAAAACCTTCCCTTTATCTTAACTTAGCTATCACTATCCAGGATACCACCATCAGCCCAGCCATGCAAACTCAAAACCTTCCACTTCTCACTCATTCTACATATTCAATCTGCTGTCAAAGTATGCTGTCCAGGTAGGTGAAATCTCATTTTTACCTTCGCAACACCTTTATGTTAGTCTTTCCACTCACACAGTGACTAGCCTGCTCAAGCCCCTCATCACCTTACATGAAGATTATTGCACTTGGATTCCCTGCCTCAAGTCTCTCTCCACTTCAACCCATATTGCACTTAGCTACCAAAGTGATTTCCCTACAGGGAAAATCTGACTATGTTACCTCCTTACTAAATATTCTATTGCATCCATACATCCTAGCTGTTCTTTTCCTCATTTTTTCCCCAGCTAAATGGCATTCACTTTGTTTTCAGTTTTTCATCACCTAAAAGAGTGTTGCTATGAATATTTTGGTATAATGTTGCACCTTGGTTTCTGCCTTTGACTTACTAAGAGCATATTCCACTTGTGGAATTCTTGGGTAAAAAGATACTGATAGCATAATCATTTTTTGACATACAGCCAAGTAGAAGGTATAGAAGAACTATACCAATTCACAGTTCTACCACCAGTGTATCAGTATGTCTGTGTTCGCATAGTCTCTCCAATAATGATTCTTCATATTTTTAGTCTTTGCCAATTTGCAGGATGTGAGAAAACACTGAGATTGCTTAATCTGCATATGACATAATATCAGTCATTTGAGCTATATTTTTTGCAGAGACATTCCCATTTGAATTTTTTTTACCATTTTTATAGGGGAATGGCCACTGCTATGCATTTTAATAATTTCATAAATAAATACAAAACTTTTCAGTAACATTTGAGCCAAATAATTTCTCACTTTACAGTTTCTCTTCTAACTGTATCTTTATTAATTCTTTTCATATGTACCAGATGGAGCAGGAGCCCTCCAAAGGATTCTCAGCTCACATGATTGGGATACTGACTCCTATGAGGTCAGGTTCTTTCTAAGGTTTTCCTCCTACTCTAGAGTAAAACTCCAAGGAAATATCTTAAAGTTTTGTTATGGGTCATGTATAGGACTCATCCATATGTGAGTGACAGTGTACCTTCTTACAAAAATACTGAATAAAAGGGCACCTACATGGTATAGTGGATAAAACACTGACCCAGGAGGACCTGAGTTCAAGTGAGGACTCAGACATTTAGTAGCTGTGTGACCCTGGGCAAGTCATTTAACCTTCATTGACTCCAAAAAAAAAAAGTACTCAGTGTCATTATAGGAATCTGGTATGGGGCAACTTTATTTGCTTCACTACACAAATTGCATTAAGGTATAAAGAGCTCACAAACACACCTGAACAACAAATTTTTTGGACAGACCTGTCATTTCATTTATAAAGGGAACTACCAGGAAGGACACTTCCTATATAAACGAGAATCAGTGCCTGCTCTACAACTCATACTTTTAGAGAGTTATTTGGCTCACTGAGAGGTAAGGTGACTTATGCAGAGTCACATAGTATGTAAGTATCTATCAGAGTCAGACTTGAACTCAGGTCTTTCTGATTCCATGTTAACTGTCTATGTCATGTTCCCTCACAGGAAACACCTAACAATCAAATAGCCCATTATAGACACTATGTTATCGCAGAAAGTAAAGTACATGTGTGGCACTGCTGAACAAATATTTTTGTCTTTCAACTCATACCTAACAGAGCCACTCGGGGCAGCCAGGTGGTGCAGTGGGTAGAGCCCCAGTGCAGGAGTCAGGGGGACCTGAGTTCAGATCTCACCTCAGACACTTGACACTCGCTAGCTGTGTGACCTTGGGCAAGTCACTTAACCCCAACTGCCTCATCCTGGGTCATCTCCAGTCATCCTGATGAATATCTGGTCACTGGATTCAGATGGTTCTAGAGGAGAAGTGAGGCTGGTGACCTTTACAGCCCTCCCCACTCAAAACGAAGTCAGTGTAAGTCATGTCGTCATTTCTCTGATGGCACGGTCTTCTTCAGCAATGAAGGATGAACACACACACACGCATAACAGAACCACTCACAATAATTGTCTATAGGGTCAAATATACACTCCTTTAGAATATACAACCCTTCACAATTGACATCTTTTTGCTTTTCCAGTCTTCTTATGCATTATCCCTCTGAAATGAGATTTACACTGGCTGTTCACCAAGCCTGGAATGTCCTCAGTTCTGCTTCCTGGATTCCCTTCAAGTTTCTTCAATATTCAGCTCAAATACCCCATATGATCAAAGCTTAATTTTAGCTGTGAGTGCTTTTGATTCTACGATTACCTCAGTATCAAATACTTGGTTGCTTTTCTTATGTGTGTATTATGTGTGGGTTTGTATATACATATACATTTATATATTCTTAAGTTCCTAAAGGAGAAGAACCAGTTTACTTTTGTCTTTGAACCTAAAGCACCTACTTTCATATCTCCTAGCAAATTTTCCAGGTTGGTGGTCATCTCCTTCTAGAAGCATGCTGCAAAGGAAATTTTCTGCCTCTTGAGTAGCCAGTGTCTGACTGTCAAACTCATGAATTCTCTATGAGATAACCACCAAGTTTGCAAATATCCATTACTCTGGATTTCTAGTCGTTGACATGTTCAGAAGCACAACACCTCTTCCTTCTCCCCATCTTTCTTCTCCTCCTCCCCCAACTACTATTACTGCTAATACCACCATCACAATTACTACTACCACTACCACTAGTACTGTTATCACTATTGATACTACTGCTGTTGCTACTGAAATGCAGAATGCATCCAGGAATTAAGAGATGCAGAAACTCTAGTTGTAGGCTTCCTTGAGTAAGCAAATGTCTCCTTTTGTGACAAGTTTTAGTGGTAAGTCACCATTGAGGCTAGCGATCGGAGGCAGAGGAGGGAAAATTTCCTTCCCTTTGCTGAACTTCAGCCTGATAAACAAAAAGAATAAAAAAGGAAATAATGGGGAACTGTTTCATAACCCATTCTTATGAATGTCTTAGGGATGAGGACAGAAAAAGAAGTGAGGCTGGTTCTTCAGACTGGAGTCCATCCTCCAGGGTCTTCATCTACTAATCACTAGGAAGCAATCCCACTTACAGAGGACTAATCAGAGGACTGCACTGGATCATCCCAGCAAGGGGTTTTAGTCTATATTTCTCAAATCTACCTCCATGAATGATTCTCCTTTCTAGTTAAGCTCCATACTTACAACAATTTCATCAAGTTGATTGGATAGGAGGAAGAAGGCAGATTGAGAAGTGAACAATCTGTATTACGTGTATAAACCTTTGTTTTTAATTTTATGCCATTTAAATTGTCTTTTTCTTTTGTGAATATATCTTTTTTAACAAAAATCTGATAATACATTCCAAATGCAGCCACATGGGTCTCTTCAGACAAAGACTCTCATCTCCATCAGAAACATTTCTGTTCATCTTCAGAATTCCAATCTTTAGAACTTGCATCACTCTTGGACTGACATCCTCTATAGCACATCAGGCCATTTATCCTTTTGCTGAAGCTTTGAGAATAGCTTCTTAGATCTAATGTGTATGTCAAGATTTCTCTAATTTTACTCCTTTTCTATCCTGAATTTTAAGATGAATTGTCACTTACCCCAAGGTACCTATCATTTCTATTTCCACAACCACTACCATTAGTCTGTGAGCTTTTGGAGGACAAGGGGTATCTTTCCTCTTTCTTTGTATCCCCAGCATTTATCACAGTGACCAGAACATAGTAGGTACTTAAATGTTTTTCTCTGACTTCCTTTTAATATAATCCTGGTCTCAGGATCAACATGCCACTGTCATGATAATTACAGTTCCGTGTTCTTCTTTCTTCTCTTATAACACCACCCTTCTATTCTCTTCTCTCTCCCCATCCTAAAATGGGACTCCCACACTTTGATTGGTGAGCTTTCAACTTATCTAGTCCTGGTCTAAGGCTAAGCATCCCACTTTCTAGCCATCTCCAATTTATGACACCATGCCTTAAGATAACATCCTTTCTCTAACTGTATGTACATACATACATATATGTCTATGCACATATGTATATACACACGTATATATGTGTGCATGTATAGTTCTCCTCTATTAGAATGTAAAAGCCTTGAGAACAGACTATCTCTTTTACTTGTATTTATATTACCAGGGCTGAGAACAGTGCCTGGCACATATTAAGTACTTGTTATCATATCATATCACATTACATCATATCATATCATATCATATCATATCATACCCATTTAGGTACCAAAGAGACTTTCCTAAAGTTTACTTCCAATCATCTTCCCTACTCATTAAACTCTAGTCTCTGTCATCTTCAGAATCAAATACAAAATCCTCTGCTTAGCATTCAAAACCCTCCAAAGCCTAGCATGCTTCCGCCTTTCCATTCTTCTTATCCTTTACTCTCTTCCACTTATAATTTGGGCCAATGACATGGGCTTCCCTGCTGTTCCAATCCACTGTGTCTTGTTCATCCAAGATACTTCACTCTTGGCATTTTTCTGGCTATCTTTCACACTGGAATATGCTTTCTTTCCTCATCTCTACTTCCTGACTTTCCCAGCTTTCTTCAAGTCCCAATCAAAATCCCACCTTCTACAGGAAGCCTTTCCCAACTCCTCTTAATTCAAACATCTCTCTCCCTTTAATTATTTTCTACGCATCTTGTTTATTTGTACAAATTTGTTTGTTCACTTCCCCACCACCACCATTAGACAGTGAACTCTTTGAGGGCAAAGACTGTCTTTTACCTTTCTCCGTATCTCAGCACTTAACATACTACTTAGCACGTAGTGGGTGTTTAATAAATTATTACTGAATGGCATGTAGCACAGCATAGCATAGCATGTGATATCATTTCTCTTTTGGCAAGAATAAGGTCTACCAAAGACATTTCCCCCTGTTACTTGTTCCATCATTTACAGAATTAAATTACCATTAGGGCAAGTAAAATCTTTATCAACTGCCTTGCTTTTAGCATAGAGAAAGCTTTACCAGATGTTGGGATTATTGAATATTTCCATCCATACTTTCTCACACCTCTACGTCAGATTTGTGATGTTTCCCAAATTCATTGCCAAATTATTTCTTTTATGGTATATAGATGATCTGTGGCATACTGCACTAACAACATTACTTCTTTGTCTTCCTGCATTGATCCTGACTCAGATGCTCTCCACCATCTTACTCTCTTAAGTTATTAATAACACTTTATTCTCTTCTGATAGAATAAGGATCAGCAAATTAATACTTAACACCCCTGATAGATAAACATTAGCTCAATGGAGTACGTGTTCCTCTGTCTCTGTCTCTCACTCTCTCTCTTTCTCTCTGTCTCTCTGTCTCTCATTCTCTTTCTCTCTCTCTCTCTCTCTCTCTCTCTGCTCTCTCTGTCTCTCTCTCTCTGTCTCTGTCTCTCTCTTTCTCGATCTCTCTCTGTCTCTCTGTGTCTCTCTGTGTCTCTCTGTCTCTCACTCTCTCTGTATCTCTCTCTCTGCTCTCTCTCTCTGTCTCTCTCTGTCTCTCTGTCTCTGTCTCTATCTCTCTCTCTGTCTCTCTCTCTGTCTCTGTCTCTCTCTCTGTCTCTCTCTCTCTGTCTCTCTCTCTGTCTCTGTCTCTGTCTCTCTCTCTCTCTTTCTCTCTCTCTCACTCCCTCTAAGTTTTCTTAAGGTAACATGCCTGTCCCACCTTCATCGCTGAAATTACTTTGACTTTTGACTATGTAGAATTTACCCATTCTCTCTTTGCGAATGGACTCACAACCCCTAGTGTTGGCCACAGCCAAACATTGCTTGTCTTGCTGCCTCAGTTTGTCTGTCCATCTTGATGCTTTTAAAGGAAAAATAGAATTCAAATGGTGTTACTTCCAAATGTAACCTTAAAACTGCTTAGCTTGGGGATATTACTTAGAGAAAATGGTGCTTAAAAAATGTTATGATTCCAATTGAAACATCTGGATGTCTGTCAGGAGATTTATTTTTTAAATTATGAGATTTCACTCTGTCTCTTATATGTCCTAAAACCAACTCTCCCCAGTAGACCTGAAGGGGGAAAATTCTATAAAACTGGTTTCACTTCATTCCTGTTTCCTCTCAAATTTCTGTATGTAAAAGATAAATGTGATTCAACCCGTGCCCCCCGCAAATATTTTGTATGCCAAAGATGGTGTGGTATAGGGGGATAGAAAGCTTGATTCAGTCAGGATGTATAAATCCTGCCCCTGACACATGCTGGTTCTAGGACCCTGAGCAAGTCACTTTACTTCTTAGTACCCCAGTTTATCTTATAAATTTTTGAGCAGGACATGATCTTCATTGGTAGATGGAGCTTCTTCACTGGGAATCCCCCATACTAATGAAATCACAGGTTTTTTAAAGTTTCATTTAAACAAGCGCCCCTCTCCCATTAGAATCTAAAGATCCTTGAGGAGATAGACTTTCATTTGTATCATCAGAGCCTGTCACATAATAGACGTTTAATGATGTTTTTGTTCAGTTAAATTGTATTAGCAGTAGTGACAATACTTCCTGTATTCCTGTAGCAAATACTGTAAAGGATTGATAACTGAAGTACAGAATATATGCCTGAGAGGTGTTAGTAGCAATGAACTCACTGGTTCATCACATCCTATTACAGTAGAATATAAGCTTCTTGAAGTCAGAATCTGTATCGTTTTGATTTATTTTTAGCTCCTTATCACCCATCACACTGCCTTGAATATACCAGGCACTTAATAACTGTGTGTTGAATTAATTGAATTGAATGGAAACTTCAGTTTACAGAAAACCATAATGATTCCTCTGTAGTGTATAAAACTTGCTTGTATCATAATATAAAGAAACAAGCACAATAGCAGGGCAGTTACCTACTTGGATATCTCTTGTTATGTGCTCAGACCTCTGTGGTCCAGAAACCTCATTTTGTTCATCTATTCTATAAGGACAAGTTATCTGGTTGTAACTAATTTGCACTTGTTTTTAGGCTAATGGCTTTGCCTAATTATTGGGCTATAAGCCAACTAACCAGAAGATGCTACATCCTAAGGATACTTAAGGATATTTTGATATTAAAAGGCTTAGCTTTAAGTGACTCTATCTTTCATATAAAATAATACATTCATTTTAAATGCCCCTTTCCTTGCTTTCTTGATAGCCGGAGCCAAACAGCGTTTTCTTCCTTTAAAACAAACAAAGGAATGTTTTCAGCAGAGAAAAGGAAATGAGGCCACAGATCTAAATTGAGACAGGAGAGATCTAGAAAGCTATTTAGAGGACACTGAGGAGATATTAAGAGTGACTGAGGTGAGACCAGTGAGAAATACATTTTTATATACATACACATCTCTATATTTGGGAATTATAGAATCATAGATTTAGAACTAGGAGATTCCTTAGAGGCGATCATTCTCTTTTTTTTAAGATGAGGAAACTGAGGCTCAGACAGGTTAAGGGACTTGTTCAAAGGGTACACAGGTAATAAATGGTAAGGGACGGATCTGAAACTAAGCCCTTAGACCCCAAATATATTTCTACTTCCACTCTACCACAATTTCCTCCCCACTCCAACATATGATTTACATTTAATTAGAAATGGGCTAAAAGAATATTGCTTTTTATGGAAATGTTGGGTGATAGTCCCATTTCCAGGCTACATGCAAAAGAAAGGAATGTATTCTGGGAATTCAAGTAAACATTTTCTATTTTTCAAGGTCTCTCATTCTTTGGGATATATTTAATGTTTTCCTTATGAACATAAATATATCTTACTGTATATAGTTACACAACAGAGTTAATACAGACTATGCTTTAGAAAATGAACTTTCCTTTAAAGGTTTCATACCAGTCAGCACCAATGACAGCATCTTAAGCAACATTATGATCAAAAGATATCAAAACAAAAACAGACAAAAAATAGTATTTTCTCTTAGCCACACTATTTCTAGGAAAAGCAGCTTAAAAGGGGCAAATCTGACGTTTCATTAAATACAAATACAAATAAAAACTTTAGGTAAGGAATGAGCAGTAAGTGACTACGTCATGTCTTCTTGTTATGGTTTTTTCCATATAACCTCTCTTATTCCAAATAGCCTTCAGTACCAAGATCCACACATTTCGATATTCCTATCATGAAGTCCCATTTGTGAACAAAAAAGGGGTAGAAAAAGAAATAGGTTAAGTATTCCAATGCTTCAAATATATATAATTTCATGAAGATGAACCCTCTCTTCACTTTCTTCGGTAACAATGGTTCAGTTTCTTAGCCTGGCTGGAAGAGTCATTGGTCACCCCACAGGCAACTGGTGACAGGATACTTTGACCTTAGCCAGGCAGCTTCTCATATGACATTTAATTATAGACTTATAATTAGAGATTGAGATCTGGAAGGGATTTTAGAAATTATGCAGCCCAATCTCCCCTTTTATAGATAAGGACACTGAAAAGTTCAGAGAAAAGTGAGTTGCATAAAGTCACACAGCTATTAAGAGTCAGGGGCAGCATTTGCACCCAGGATCTCTAACTCCAAATCTAGAACCTTTTCCATCATACCATGTTGCCAACTCTATCAATGCTTGAGCTACACTGCAATAGCCTTTGAGAGCCCGGGATCACTTCTATGATACTCTTCTAGGGACATATTTCCTTAATGCCACTTAACTGGCCTCTCTGACTGGGATCCTGGGCTCCCTCACTGTGAGCATTCTCCCTAACCAAAGCCAGGGATGGTACACTTCTCTCCATCTATCTTCATGCTGTGCTGCTATATGTATAACCACCTCCCAGTATACAACCCCCCACACACATACACAACACACATACAAACACATACATACACACCCCCATGCATACACACCCACACATACACATATACACATACATACACACATACACACACATGCACACACATACACACACACACACTTTCTTCCTCTAGCTCTCAGAGCAGTAATTCAAGACTACCATTCTTAGAAAAGATGTGCCAATCAAATTCTCATTGCTATACTCACAATCTTTTGCAACTTCCTAGACCCAAATTTCTCATCCCTGTCTCCTACTCCTCTATATGTGGTGTCTGCCCCCATTATTCTATAAGCTCCATGAGGATAAGGGCTGGTTTTATTTTTTAAATTAATATCATCAGTGCTTAGCATAATATCTGACACATAGAAAGAGTTAATTTTTTTCTTTTCTTTTATTGGCTTTCACTCAATGACACAGCAAAGGAGGCCTTCATTGGAGGAGGGGGTTTCTTGGGCCATGAAGCAACAGAGTAAAACCCTACATAGAAAACCACTCTTATAAAACACTGCTGCCTACACAGAATTTTTCTTGATCATCAGGTACTTCTAAATCCTGTAATTAGATTGCTTCTACGGAGGCAAAGGGATGAGATGAGGAAGTTGTTACCCATTGCCCTACCTTTCTAAACCTGGTGTTGCTGGAGATAATATATTTGGGATATCAGAAATGGAGAAAGAAGGGTCACTGACTGTTCACAGACATGTGGCATGCTATATTCTTAAAGATAGGAAATTCCTTAGGTTGATATTAGAGGGAGGGAGAGACCCAAGTGAATCTCCAGGTCTCTGAAAAGGTATGGTCACACTATCTGCAGATCATTGAAAAGGTTTCTAACATTCAAATGCTTTTATGTTTCTTTTCTGAACCAGCCAGAAGACAGTGTGTTGTGTCTACCTGTCCCTTCCCCAGGGGTCCTCTTGTGCCTCTCTTGTGGCAAGAGTTTCTATTACCAATTTTCCAACAAAAATTTAGTTGATAATGAGGCCATTCATTTTCCATTGTCCAAGACAGGCAATGGCCAATGAGTATTAAAGTAGCACCTACTATATACTAGATGTAAACATACCAACAGCTGGAGGCAAGGCTACACTGGTGTCATTCTTAGGACAGAGATGAAGGAAGGGTGCAGGGTTCTCATTCCCATGGAGAATACTACTTGACTCTTCTGAGGAAGATCATTAAAGTTACACATCTGCTGATGTCCAGTAATAATAAGGAATCATGGGTAAAAATAAATGTTATAACCATAGCAGAAAAATGTTTCTTACACATAGATTTGGTTAGTTCACTCTTCTGTTTAAAAAGCTTAAGTGACTCCCTGTTGCCTGTGGAATAGAATTCCAGTTCCTCTTGAAGGTGAAGGCCCCTTCAACTCCCCATTACCTGTCCTTATCTATATATTCTGTGCTACAAACAGATTCATCTACCCTCTGGACCTATACTCTCCTGCCTTTGTGCTTTTCTTCACCTTCTTCCCTTTTTGCATGACCCTCTTACTATTTCTCTTGACCTTCTACATTCTATCTTTTCAAGCTCAATTCAAATGCCACCTCTGGCAGGGTACTTTCCAAGATCCCCTGGTTAATAATAATGTCACCTTTCAAATTGCATGTAGCACTCTGCTCCATTTCTCTCCAAAGCACTTTTATAATAGTGGATATTAGATTTATTTATGCATCCTATTTATTTTACTAAAGCTCAATCATGGCAGAAGCTTAGATAAATTTTACATCTCCCCATGTGCTTGGTGTGCTTCTCCACACACAGTAGGTGCTTATTAAATGCCACTGTCACTGTCATTCTACCCCTTAAATCTAATCTGAACCTCTAGCCTTACAAGAAAAGCAAAATGATGAGTGAATTAGATGGCCAGAATTCTCTGAATCCAATTTTATGAGCAAGGTACAGACTGTGGATACAGGAGGAAACCTGGGGTATATAGAGTAGCTGCAGTTCTGATAAGAATGTGGAGTGAGAGCACATATGCAGCAGCCTACCTATGGATGTTTATCCATATATATGGATATCCATATATATAATTATATATACCAAACAAGCTAATAGCACAGCATCTACCTGCCCAGGAAATGTTCCTTCATTGCTATCTAAAATCATTGATTTCTGTGGCAGACTTGAACAATTATGCCTGCACTGTCTGAATTCCTTAGCTTGAGTGGTTCTAGAACTTAGAAACCTCTTGATTCCTAGGACAAAGAAACATGTATTTAGACCACTAGAAAGCTGCTGTAGTAAGAGAGTGATACTTCCTGTTATGCAAAGTGCCTGTCTGATCTTTTAGGCTATGGAGGAAAATAAGTCAAGGTTCTGAGTATTTCTTTCTAGGTCTTTCTCTCTAGCCTGCTAGAGATGGGAGCCAGATCTACATAAAAGTTAAAATCAGGGGAAAGGGACTAGATCTGACCTTCTATGAGATTCCTACCAATATACAGCTTATAAAAATTAGCTAAAAGAGACTGCTGAACCTCTGTGAAAGAAAAGGGAGAATGAATCTTTTTCAGAAAGGAGCCAAAGGTCAGTTGACACTGATGGAGGACAGCATAGTGCATATAAGAAAGTGCATATAAGGTCATGAGTTCCATTTGAGATTCTGGTCCCCTAATTCCCAAATCTATTCATAACCCATAATGAAGCATTGTTGGAAGTACGGTATTTGGTCACTGAGTCTTTGGATACCATTTTTTTGGCCAAATTACACCATAGCATCAGCCTATTAGATTAGGTAAATTCTCTGTGGTTAATGGGCACTTTCAAAGGCACAGTGGTTCAAACTTTCTTTAGAGGCTTTTATGCACTTTAATGAGTTGCTCCTAGCCAACCTAAAGCACATTCATCATTAAAGGAGAATTCAAACAAATGAATCTTTTCCAATCCAAACAATTATATATTTTTCTAAAATCTATTCAGTTATTGTATGCAGTGTAGGTTTATCAATTACCTATCCAAGCTGTCTATTATCTATTTTGAGAGTATAATTTGTTTCCCACATAGTGTATGTGTTAACAGCATGATGCGTTTTACATTTGTAATTAATTTTGAGCTGACAAAGGAAGGTAAGAAAAACTCTTCCATAAATAAAAGTAATGATGGCAAGTATTCGAACAAAAGGGCCCAGCAATTCCTAGCAACTTAAAAAAAAGAAAGAAAGAAAACCCAGAAAAATATACTTTCTTTTAAACTAAAAGTATTAAAAAAAATCTTTTGTTCCCTCATTATTACACTCTAGAGATCTGGAAAGTCTAATGTCAAAAATGGAATAAATACAAGTAGGCATACCACTTCAGAGCTCTGAATAAGAAATTAGTTGTTTCTCAATAAACTCATGTGCACCAGTTTCATTGTACATGGCTAATTGGCTAGTTCCTGCAAAATTTTATCTGAAAATAGTTTTTAAGAACATACAGTAGCTTTCTACCCACTATTAAGCCAAATATTTTGCTAGACATAGCACTTTAAAAGTGATAGAGGGTTTTAAATTGAATTATACTAAATGCTTTTATATTTATTTGGCATTAAACCTTATTTTCCTTACTGTCAATCCTGCCAGCGTGATATCATGTGGTTGAAGAGGGATGCTAATGCTCTTTCTATTACGCTGCACTGTCCTCTAATTGACCTTGTTTGTGCGACGGAACGGCTGCTTTTCTCAAGCTGTTGGCCCTTTATTGCTGCATTTTGACCATGCACTAGTGGTTCTTTGTGCTGCTGCTGAGATCAGGAATCAATACTGCATTCCCCACAGCCAATAAAGGAAGCTGACAGCATGAATTAACAGAGTGTGGCCAGTTGCATGGAGGGCTATTGTCTTTAAGGAAAATCCGGACACGATTACCAGCCTCCGTCACTGAGTGGAGACTTTAATGCAAAGAGCGAGGATGTTGTAATTTAATTTTGGCCAGCTGCTCTGACATGCTCCCCTTTGCCACCGCTTCATGGAGGCCAAGCTATTAATGACTACAGACCAAAACACATGGAGAGACAAAGGCAAATACAGCAGTGCTGGGGCAGTAGTGTCATCTGATTTGTCCGTAGCTTTCGAAGGGTATTTACTGAATTGGCAGATTCTCCTTTCTCCTAGATTCTCTTTTGTACTAATGCATAGAACATAAGTGAAGTTAAAGCAAAAATTCTTCTCATTATGACTCCTTTGTCTACCTGGTACATCATATGTGCCAGAGGAGAATAATCAAGGCAGAGATCTCATTGTTCCCACTAAGACTACAGGGACCACTAGAAAAATCCCCAACAAAATTGTATACTCCTTGAGGAGGAATTATTCTTTTATGCAAATCCTAAAAGGCCCAATACTATGGTAGGCACACTGTACAAGAGCTAAAAAAAAAGTCACATTCCTTTTGACATCTATAGTGGAATAAGGAGCGTGATGTGATGGAATGATCACTACACAGGAGACCTAGGTGTCAAATTTGCTTCTGCTAGTGACTATGTCACCTCAGTTTCCTCCTTTGCACAATGGAGTCAGACTTCTTGATCTCTAACATCCTAGGATGAAAGAGGAAGTTTTATAGCAGGAGTTATACATGAACTCCCACAAACATTTAGAGACTAATAACAAAGTTGGCACCATTTCCATGACTAAAAAGGCCAAGTGATTTGTCATTGCATGTGTGATGAAAAGGGGTGGTTGTCCTAAAGAATACTGATATGAAAAATGTCAGGTCTATTTGATGGGCAATGTTGGTGGTTGGAATTAATTCAAGCACAGTTATTCAAGGGATAGTCTATTAGACACAAGCCATTTAACTTGAGCTTTTAACTGATTTTTCTAGCTGACTCTTAGGGAATTATCAAAGAAGTACAGTACCAGTTGATAGCAATGCTCCCTATAAATTGGAATAAAGATTATGTTTGGGAAGCTTTTATATTTACAGTACAAAAATTTGAGACATATTTCTTCAGGGATGTGCTACAAAAACTAAGGATATCATCAGATTTGGTCATTATAACAGATTTCCCTGCATATGTTGACTAGGCTCTCATGTGTCCTTAGGACAAGTCATTAAGTTAAAATGCATTTATTAAATATTTGCTATGTGCCAAGCATTGTGCTAACTGCTGAGGATGCAAAGAAAAGCAAAATATAGTTCCCACTATCAAGGCGTTAATATTTTAATGGGAATCACTTTATACACAAGAAACAGCATAAATGGAAGGTATTCAGAGAGGGAAGACACTTAGGGAGATGGCCAGAATAGAAACAAATAGGAAAGAAAAGTTTCCTGCAGAAGATGGGACTGGAGTTGAGTCTTGAAGGAAGGTTGGAGGTAGAGATGAGGAGAGAGAGCATTCCAGGCATGGGGGACAGACAATTGAAAGGCACGGAATAGGAAGATGTAATGTCTGGAGGGCTGGGGCGGACAACAGCAAGTGAGTCAGGGTAGCTGAAAAATTGAGCGTATGGAGGGGAAAGGTATAGGAAGATTGTAAAGGTAGGAAGGTACTTGGTAGTGATGACTTGCAATGCTAACCAGATCAGAGGATCTTAAATACGTTTCTTGCTATGAGAAAACAGGAGCCAGGACATGCAAGTATCCATTGAATGGTAGCCACCAGAGAAGGTGGAATCTGAATGACAAGGAGAATGCTGCTGTAACTTTGGTCACCAGTCCTTTCCTGGGGCAGACTGCTGCAGAGAGGAAAATATGTACCATATGCTCAAGCTTTGGGTGAGCACATGGGTCACTCCCATATGCCTGGATGGAAACATCTTCAGAGATATGCTATGCCATTAATTGTTTCGTGTTTTTCCTGGGATATAGAATCTTCAAAAGCTTCATGGCTCAGCAGAGCTCTGTGGGGCACTACAGCATAATGATATATGACAACATAATGCCTGTGCATTTTCCTCCAGGCCTGAAACACTTTTTTTCCTCATCACTCCTACTTCCTGGCTTCCTTGGTTTCTTTCAAGTCCCAGCTAAAAACCTACCTTTTACAAGAAGCCTTTGTCAATTCCCCTTAATACTAGTGCCTTCTGACTGTTGATCATCTCTAAATTATTCTGTAAATATTTTATTTGTACAGAGTAATTTGCATGTTTGTCTCCTCCATTTGATTGTAAGTTTCTTTCCCTTTTTTTGGAGGCAGTTAAGTGACTTGTCCAGGGTCACATAGCTAGTAAGTATCTAAGACTGGATTTGAACTCAGATCCTCCTGATTCCAGGGCCAGTTGCTTTATCCACTATGCCATCTAACTGCCCCAGATTGTGAGTTTCTTGAGGTCAGAAACTGCTCTTGCTTTTCTTTGTATCCCTGGTGCTCAGCACTAGTGTCATAAGAACTTAATAAATGTCTATTGACTGACTAGAGAGCGATTAGGTGAGAATTCAGTCAATTCTATCCTTCTCCCCTGCTCTTTTGGGTTATACCATAGCATCTCCATGTATTTGTGTATGTATGTATGTATAAATATATATATATCTTCCTTTTACCATCCATCTCCAACCCATAGATGACACAGTCAATTTTTTTTAAGTATGACAATTTTGCCCGTCACTAAAATCCTAATAGAGCTATACATCGAAGCTCTGCTGCTATTATAGGTACCTTATAAAACCCCAGTACATCAAAGTATTTACAACTAAAACAGGTCTTAGCAATATCAAGTGCAAATACTCAGTGAGTAAGCTTTTCTTAAGTGCCTACTGTGTGCAGGTACTATGCCAGGTGCTGAAATACAAAGAGAAGAGAGAGCTATTCTCTCCATTCAAGTATCTTTAGTGGAGAGGCCACAGGTACATTCATATGTATGTGTGTGTGTGTGTGTGTATGTATATATATATGTATATATGTATGTATATATATGTATGTATATGTATATATGTATGTATATATAATGTATATATATGCAAAACAGAGGCAAAACACATCTGAAGTGATGGGGATGGAAGGTACTAGCAACAAGGAGAAAGGGCAAGTCTTCACATAGAAGATGGTACTCAAATTAAATTTTGAAAGTGACTAAGAATTTTAAGAAGAAGAGGTAAAGAGGAAGAGCATTCCAGGAAGGGGCACAGCCAGAGGAAAGGCATGCATATGGGATCAAATATCAATTCCTTTGATTGTCATTTCAAGTCCTTTTATCTCTATCCTCAGGTGAACATTCATTTTCCTGTCTTAAAGCACCTTACTCCTCTTCATGCTTACTGCAGTCCAGCCAATATTTTTTAACTGTTAGTCATAGGACAATCCATTCCTGTGTCCATGTCTTTCCTCTGACTTGAGACAGGGAGGTTAGGAACTTTAGAAGAGTAAAGGAGAATGAAAGAAAACTTTCTTCACTCCAGAACAAGTAACACTGTACACATTTTGAAGGCATCGTGAAGCTTAGCAAGGAAGAGATTTCATTGCTATAAGAAACTCCCAAATGAGGAAACTCTTGACTAATACAGGTCAGGATCTTCTCTGCAACTTTTATTCTTAGAGAATTGCCTAGAGTACTGATAAGTTAAATGACATGTACAAGGTCACACAGTCACTTTGTGTTAGGGGGAGGATCTAAATCCAGGTCATCATGGTTATGAAACCAGGGTTCTGTCTCTTATGCCACATTGTCTCCCACAGGGGAAGAATTAAATTGATTAAGTGGTTTTTCCTAAAAAACCCTATGAAGAAAATCCCATTTTATTATCCTTATTTACCTAAAAAATGACCTTTTTGAAATAATATATAGGTGAGTAGCTAAAAAGAGCTACCTTGATGGATATATTGGATGATAGACTTTCACAGAATTTTAGAGCCAGAATGGATCTAAATTGCAAAATTGCCAAAGAGTTTCTGAGATTTGTTTTTCTATTATACCATATTCCCTCACTGTCTTTCTAAAAATACACTAAGGTTCAGCCTCTGGAGAGATCAAATTCTCACACTAGTTCAACCATTTAATTCAACACCCATTTATTAAGTACATTCCATTCAACCTCTCTCAGCTTGAGTTTGCTTATCTGAAATGGGCATAGAAATAGTACCTACTTCAGAGGATAAAATGAGGATAAAGATATAGATAGATATACTACATATATATATACATATATACAAAATATATATAGTGCTTTGCAAACTTTAAAGTGTTATGTAAATGCTGGCTATTACTGTATCTAGCTTATGTACAGTGTAGATAGGGTACACTGACATTTGGTGGTATGGAAGTGACTATGTGACTTTTTATGGCATATGACAAAGATATTTAACATTTTCTCAACCTTTAGCCATGTCTTAAAAGGCTTATTTTCCCCTCTTCACCACTCACCCCCCTTGATACAAAGAAAAATAATCAACTTTGAGTTTCCATTAATTAGCTTATTCAACTACTGGTGCTGGGTTTTGTGGGTTTTTTTAACCTGTGCAGGATTAGTCAATCACCCAGCCACAGTATATGCAGTGGGCATTCAGACCCACTGTGAGCTCTTAGCGATATATATGGCATCAGCTGGGAAAACAGAGCAGCCAACATCAGAATAATCAGAAATGACCTACATGTAATAATAGTCTGTGTGACAGTGAGGAGATGACACTGGGAAGCAGGTGGTCTGGATGACAGAGGATCAATACTCCTACAGAGGGGATAAAACAGATTCCAAATGGAAAAGACACTTGGGGAGAATGCTTACGGGAAGACAAGAGGAGCAGAGGAACAATAAGCAAAAACTGCAGGGAACAATAAAACAGGGAGAATGTGAGGATATGTGTTGTGCCCACAGCTAGTTTTCCCAATCACATCTAAGAGTGCTGTCCAAGGTACTCAATACCAGGAGCTTAATGTATTCATCTCCATAACTATCAA
This sequence comes from Notamacropus eugenii, assembly GCF_028372415.1. Classification (NCBI taxonomy): domain Eukaryota; kingdom Metazoa; phylum Chordata; class Mammalia; order Diprotodontia; family Macropodidae; genus Notamacropus; species Notamacropus eugenii. The sequence goes on along the minus strand of NC_092875.1, from coordinate 283,014,907 downwards.
TGGGGGCAATGTGTAGCATACGGGAGCTTAAGCTACCCAAATTAGCTTGGATTTTCCACCTTCTATTTTAACATGCTTAGAAAAGCATTTCATGAATTGTAAGAAATGTTGACAGCTAGAAAAAAAGTGGCTTTGTTAGGGAAGCCTACTTTTCAGGAAGAAAACAAGGACAACCCACATTTCATTTCTTTTTCAAAATATGTTATTTCGATTAAAAAGAGAGAGATATGGATAGAGGTAAACCTAATTTGCATTATTCAGCTCAAAAGAAATGTTGCTTTGATGCAATGGTGGTGTATTTGCAGTGAACCCTTGTTCTCCTGGGAGCCCACGTGTATTAACATTCCATTCCTCTTTTTCATTATTGCTATCACATATATTAAACACACACATAATATTAGTTGATGAAACCATAATAGCAACCTCAAATATGAGAATTTTTGCCAGGAACACATCGCTAGACATAAATAAAACTAAATACTAGAGGAAATGCTAATAAAATTTCTCTAGATAAACAACACATTGAATTTATAACTTTGTCCAACTCTGTGCTATGTGTGTATGCTTTCAAGGTGTCGCAGTGTGCTAAACTATTACCTATTTTGATAATGAGATAGGAGAGAAGTAAATTTAAACTCTAACTCAAGCAATGTAACCCTGTACTTAGTTCTGACTCATTTTGAATCCCCCCACCTTTTTTTTTCACCAGAGCTGTCAATGCATGTTCCTATGTGTAGAAGGGATAATATCCCCCTCTTAACCCCATCCCTGACAGGCTAAAAGAAAGCATTGCTCCCCAGTCACTGGCAACCTTCTTAAAAACATGGAGAAGTACCTTGGATTAACCTCTATGAGAGCAGAGTTACAATACTATATGAAAGTCTCAATATTATCCTTAACTCTAAACTCTCCAGAGGAATGTTTATGAATAAACATTTATATCAGCCTACCGCCAAGGGAAAGGATTAAACTTTTGATTAATATATGAGATGTGCTATATGTAATCTATAAAACCAGGGCACCTGCCTTCAATGAGTATCCTAAGTAACAATCTTGGAAAAAATATGTACTGTTACTCAAATGTAAGGAAATGAGAGAAGAGATTTTTAAATTCACAGTTTAAAATATAGATCAGCATTCAAAAACTTTATGCAGTTTTCTCTTTTAGGATTTTTTTCATTTTTATAGTTATATCTATTAATCAATAAGAATTGACTAAGTGCTAAGTGATGAACAGAAGAAAAAGCAGAAAAGTCCCTGACCTCATTATATTGGGGGTTGTTATTGCTCAGTTGTTTCAGTTATGTCTGTCTCTTTCTGACCCTATTTGGGATTTTCTAGGGAAAGATACTGGAGTGGTTTGCCATTTTCATCTCCAGTTTATTTTAAATATAAGGAAACAGAGGCAAATAGAGTTGAGGGACTCGCCTAGGGTCAAGCAGCTAGCAAGTATTTGATGCCAGATTTAAACTCAGATCTTTCTGACTCCAGGCCTGGAACTCTATCCACTTCACAAGGGAAATAGCATGTAAATACAGAGTGTCTGTAAACAGAGAGGAATTGCGGGAGAAGGGTTAAGGGCAAGAGGACAAATGGGCAAACATACTCAGGAACAATAAGAAAGATGCCAAAGAGGACTGTGGGAGTCTTGGAGGAAAAGAAAGCCAAAAAGGTAGAATTAGAAAATAAATAGATAGATAAAAATAAATGAATGAATGAATGAATAAACAAATAAATTAATAATAATAATGCTAGTCTATCCAAATCCAATCTCCCCTTGAAGCCTAATAATTCAGGCCCAGACTATCTCATGATGTGTTCCTTAACCACTCCAACACCAGCTGTGTGATCCCAGGCAAGTCACCTAATTTCTCTGAGACTCAGTTTCCTCATCTGCAAAAGAAGGGACAATAATATCTGACATGGCTGATCTGAGATTTTGTTGAAAGAGTGTACAAAAAAGTACTTTAGGAAGAGTGAAACGAGCACCACATAAATATGAATTGTTATTATTGCCTCCCTCAAAGTCCAACCTATTTTCGATAATATGTTGGTAATGACAAGGTAGAGGAAATCCAGCCAAGATGTGTATTGAAGATTTCATGTACACTGACTTACTACTACTGTGACAACAATGAGCATATCAATAACAGTTGTGGTTATATAATTATTATTTTTACCAAAATTGATAAGGAAGAGGAAGAGGATGGTGATGATGATGACAATGGCAACAAAAGTGATACTGACTACTAATAATCCTATATTACTATTACTGCAACTAATCTTTTTACTACAAATATTAGGAGGATGAGAAAGTGATGGAAAAGGAGGAAAAGATGATGACAAATATTACAGATAATATTATGTTATATGAAAACAATAGCAACTCCTACTACTATGACTCTTAATGATACTCTTCTCATCATCTATAGCATTTTAGAGTCATCCACCACAAAACCAAATAACAATTACCTAGAGTTTTAGGTTCTTTAATTCTTCATATGTATATATCTTGTCTTCAAACAAGCCTAGAAGTTCCTCAAAGATTTGAGCTACCTTGTCTGGTTTTTTCTTAATCCGTTAAAAGAGCTTTAATGAGATCATTCTGCTCTATTATCTCTGTATCTCTGAAAATTTTTTCTGTTTCAAGCATGGGAATGTTAAGGGCTAAATTGTAATGAATAGACTCAGTTGAATGAATGACACTCTTATCAACCAAAGAGAAGTTTCCACATTCCATATGGTCATTTGTACCTGCCCAGTACAAGTCACAATGCTGATATCCAGTCAATATTTCTCTTACTATCCCCATTGTGATCATGGACTTTCATTCACTCAATATATATTAAGTAAATAAATTTACCTCCCTAGCCATCCATTAGTTGCTTCATCTATAAAATGAAGACATTGAACTGGATTATTTCTATGTTCTCTTCTACCTCTAATATATTTTGTGATTATTTTTTATTTTAATTCTTTGGCATGCACTGTAATATAAAGGCCACTAGTCCTTGCTTGCCCAACTCTGTTGTCCCTGCCTCCTTTCTGTTCATCTCCTAAAATTTAAATTCTAAAGTTTTCTTAGCCCAACCTGCCTCTATGTAAAAGGTCATGAGAAATTGTAGACATGCATTCTAACACACCAACTTCTTCCAAAACTCAAAGCCAAACAGCTCAGTTGCAATGTTACTTTGATTCACTGCCGGCTCAACTGCACTTGTCAGCATTCTAGAGAGCTGGGCTCCAGACGTTGTCATCTGCACATCTGCTGCACCATAAGAATAGTCCACATTTTTATAAAGTCTTTCCCTTAGGAAGATCACAAACCACTTTATGCCCCAAGCATCTCGTCATTCAGGCCCAATATCACTGCTCAGTAGTCTTTCCGTGGGTAGTGAAGAACTACAGGGAGCCTTAGATAAGGAGGCTGTAATAACTCTAACTGGAATTTGGCAAGCACATGGAGGGTTACTTTGTCCTCCAACAGAAAGCGCCATATGTTCTCCAGCAAGCACAAGTCACGGAGGCCTTGGATTTATTTCTTCATCTGATAGATAGTTAATAAGGGTAGTCAGTTACTTTCAGTACTGAATTCAGTGACATTTTTTTTTCAGATGGGTATCTGGATAATTAGGAACTCTAAAATAAATAAAAATGAACTTTCATCTAGCTGCCCAAGCATTTCCAAAGCTAAAAAAATATATATTTAGGTAGGTGCCAAATGCAAAGATGTCCTCTGATGATAAGCCCAGCAGTAAACTCTTTAATTTTGTCAGCTAGGTATTTTAGTCAAGGGCATGGGAGAAAAATCAGAATCAACAACCACCCTTGTCCTCTTTCAGGAAGTGCTACCAACTCTTCTGTATAATGGAAACAATACAGAGCAGATAGAAGAGAAAGAATTAAATTTGGATGCTGTACAATGAGGCAAATGAAAAGAGTCATATAGTGCTTCCCATGGGCTCCAAACTCCAGCCTTTATTCATTCATTCTGACCTAGCTTTGACTCTCCTACTGCCCCCCCAAAACCTAAATTATGTAATCTCATTCTCTCTGAAACACCCCAGGGGCATTCTCAGTGAGTGACCCCTGGACTTCCTAGGGAAGCATCAAACGTATTTAATAGGGAATGTTATTTTGCTACTCTTTGGGGGAAGTCTCAGAGAGAAAGGAAATATTTTGCTGTATTTCTGATGTATGAACCTGTGGACAATTCACCTAGGTGAAGAAGGAGGCTGCTCTGCCTTGATTTCTATGCACACTGTGTACTCACTTGAACAGGTGGTTTCTGACTGCTATATACAAATGAGGAACTTGGGAAATTTTTGCTGTTCCTTAGGTTCACCAACCCCCAACCTGATTCCTGAATAAATAAATATTCCTGGGGAAAAATACAGAATGGGCTCCTTAACTCTGCTTATTGAACATAGAGAGCACTGCAAAGACCTCAGACTAAACAAGGGAGCATCACAATGAAAGTGTGTAATTGTTATGAGTTCTCTGAATGAATAACAAAATTCATCCCAGCTGAAAATTAATATCTTTTAGATACAGGCTGATTTAATTTATTCTCTGAACCCAAATGGTAAGAAGTTCAAGTTTGTCTAGTCACCTTGGCATTTTTCTGGCTCCAGTGGATTTCCATTGTTCTCCATTTCTGAAGCTGCACTTGTTTTAATTAATCCCTCCCCCATCTAAGTCTTTGAAAGGAAAAACAAAAACAAAAACTTCCAGCAGTAGTGAAAACAGAGACAGGATAATGATTACCTCCAAAACAGTGTGGTTAAGAAAAGCAATCATTTAGCCCTACTGAGCATCATTTTCTTTCTGTGTGAAATGCAGAAAGAATATTCTCCATAAAACTGCAAAGCCATCAGTGTCCCACCCCACTCTTTGTGCCCAGAGCTATCAAGCATTCAGAAAGAAAGCTCTAAATGTTTTCATGAGATCTGAAGAAAAATCATGGAGAGATTTTCTGAAACTTCCATGTTAAAGTGACTAAGAACATTAAAATTATCCCCAAGTCCTCCGTAAAGATTTCTGACATATGTCACTTGATATATTTCAGATTCCCCTCTCCCACTCACTTTTTTGAGAGCTTTGAATCTAAATGTAACATTATTTTATTTTTAAGAGTTAAAGTAAATAAAGTACATTTTCATTTACAATTGGGCACCATGAAGTGAGTCGTATTAAGAGAACAATTTATAAAACTGCATTGTAAAGACACTTCAAGTGATGCCTCTAGCTTAAATTCACCAAGTCTTCTATTATTATATATAGGATAGTGGTCAAGACTATGGGAAATTTCAAATCACCTGTCAGGAGCTGTTCAATTTGCTATGCTATCAGTCAATTATAAATAACATAAATGGAATTGGATAACCCTTTCAGTCATATGCTCTTGGAGATCTCTTTCAGTTCCGATATGATTTTAGTCAATTACAGTGATAGAAGAGTGAGTTAATAACTTGGATTTTCATATATATACATATATATACACATATATTTTCATATTGCACATTTGTCTATGGGTACCACCCAATAGGTTAGCACATGGAACTATTAAGGTCAAAAAACATGCTTCTTATTTGCCCTTTTCCTAAGAAAAGGAAAAATTCATTTTTTCTCATGGCTCTATTTTGTTAGAACTGCTGTACAAGAATACTTCCTTCATTTTTTTCTTTTGAAGTTGAATTTTTTTAACCCAGTTGTAAGACTTCATGTTTATCCCCATTAACTCTCAATCTACTAGAGTTGGTTCCATGTTCTTTTTTTTTTCCATGTTCTAACTTGTCAAGATTTTTTTTCATCCTGACTTTTTTCATCATGTGTTAACTAACCATTACAGTTTTGTGTCATCTGAAAATATGAGTACCATTCATGCCTTTATCCTTGATAAATATTTCAAATAACACAGCCCCAAACATGGATCCCTGAAGCATTTCACCAGATGCCTCCTTCAAAGTTGATAGTGAACTATTAATAACCCTTTGGTTCTAGCCAATCACTCATTTCCTAAATTCATCTAATAAGACTATCATTTTTCTCATAGGGTTCTGTCCACAGGGATAGCAGATTGGACTTTATCAAATGCTTTACAAACTCCAAATAAACTATATTTCCAATAAGACTCTAATCTACCAGCTTAGCAACCCTATCAAAAAAAGAAAAAATAATAATTTCATCTGTGATGATTTTCTCTTGATTAAATCTTTGCAAAATAATTATTTTCTTAAATTAATTTAAAGCAAGGCAGTATTAGTCTTTCTTATAGTATAAATGTTTTACTAGTCATTTATTTGATGTTTGAAAGCTATAGCTTTTGTGTGAGGTGCCCCAGCAATATAGTAACTCAATAGATCATTTGATTGCCAGTGTTGACATCAGTGTTTAGAAAAATCCTCCTACCTAATATTATAAATAAATTCTCACTCCTGAAGTTCAAAATTGAATTCAAACTTCTCAGCATTTGAATCAATGACCCCAGAAAGTGCGAAACTGTACTAAATTGGGTGGCCATTGAATTCTGAAGTTAAAGTTGTGAGGATAGTGTATATGGAATCTAGCACAATGTATTTTAGATAGTAAGAATTTTTTTAAATGTTGAGTAATTGCTCATACAACTTTTCCAAAGTATAATTTCAATAATTCCTTGAATAATTTTAGAGTTTCTAGAAATTCCTGACATTCTTTCTTTTGTTTATCCTTTCCTTTCAAAAATTTTTCTCCACGGGCCATCACGAAGGAAGGTATTGATGTTCTGCTAGCTACATTTGGAATTCAAGCTATTTCTAGAACCAGAAGAAAGTTTCTAAAGCATGTTACAGCTTGTTTTACAGAATTTATGGAACAGAGAAATGTGAATGGGTTGAAATCATGAGGTCATCTAAGTGCGTAAGTATTTGGGGGATCCTTGCAAGTTTTTGTATTGTTTTGTTGTCTATCCCTCTGTGTTGTTTGAAGAAGATTGTAAAAATAAATCAAGATGGAAAACTGAATCGTTTCAGGGTTTGCCTGGAAACATTGCTTGGAAAGCAGCAGAACATACTGTCTAAATCAAAGTGTTGATGAAATGCCTTGTAGGGTAGAACTGATGCTCATATTAAAAAACTAACACCCTGCATGCACCAGTAATTCCTCACAAACCCTCATTTTATGTCGGGTAGGCAAAGCCTTAATGGCAAGTTAAAACTCTATGGTAGGGATTGTTTTTGAAAATTGGGGGCCCATTAGACACAAATCTCATTTTTATGGAGCTAGATAAAGCATCAATGCTACTTTTAAAAAAATAATAGCATAAAATGCCTTACCAGAAATAAAACAAAATACAATAAAACACCAGTCTGACAACTTGGCAGCTAAATTTAGTGTGCTGCCTTTGGTGCATATGTCTGTCTGATCTCACCAATATTTTATTAAAGATGTTTTAATTAGAATATGTGGTAAGAAATAAGTCTAAGCAGTATGTTTTTTAAAATAAGTAAGCAAAGAACCCAAATTTACACATAAAATGAAACTATGACAAAATTTCAAGGACACATCATGTATCTAAATGAGCACATTGGGCCTGTGTCTCAGGAGGGAAGGAAAAACCCACATCCTGTTACCACTGACATTTTTTATGCAGCAAGGGAAAAGCAGCATTAGCAAACAAAAATTGCTTTTCATTTTGCCAACAAGATAAATAGAATGAAATTTCAATGAAAATGACTGAAAATGTACATGATTGATGCAAAATTTGCAAAATTCCAATGATATGGGTACAATTTGTCATACAAATGATACAGAAATCATTTTGTTTTGTCACAAAAATTATACAAAGTAAAAATTGCCAATCTTCCTCTTCCAGCTCTAGTCTTTCCCTGTTGGAAAATCTGTATTGCTTTTCAAAAAGAAAAGACTGGAATGCTTTCACTTTCAAACTCTCACTAATCACTAGGAATGTGTTAGCAGGCATACTTCCAAAGGCTTTATGCATATTGAAATGGAATCAAGTCTGTCCATTTATTGAAGAATTATTCCTCTGCCTGTGGCCATATCATGATTCTTGGAAAGAAGCAAGGATGTAGAGACCCTGGTTTTAAGGAGAATAAGAAGTTCCCTAATGGAGGAGAATGAAAGGAAAAGAACTTTGGAAGCAAGCATAGAATCACAGTTTTGAAGCTGGAAAGGATTTTAGAGATTATTGAGTCTAAACCCCTCATTTTGCCAAAGGCAAAACTGACAACCAGAAAGGATAAGAGACTTATCTAAAGTCACACAGAAAATAAATGGTAAAATTGAGATTCAAACCAAGGTGCTCTGACTCTAAAGATGACTTCATCTTGATTTCTGGTAAATGAACCACATCTTCTTTGAGATTCTTTCTAGCCTAGGTCTGTGATCCTATAACTTAGAAGAAATAAGGGAAAGATGATAATGAGGAGTTGTGTGAGAATGTCAGAGCAGAAGTACTAGAAGAGAAGGTGGTTTAGAATAGGGTGATAACGTGGCCCCTTCTGGGAAGAAGGAGAGAAAGAAGGAAGGCATTGAAGTATGAGGCATCAGACTGACTCCTGAATCCAGCACTGAATAAGAATGTTTAGCCAAACAGAGTAGACGACTAGAAAAACTTTAAAAATCATATAATGTTAAAACAGGAATGATTATTAAAGGTCATCTAATCAAGCAAGCAAGAATATTATATATTCCAGGTACTATATTAAGCACTGGGTATACAAAAACAACAAAACAGCTCCTTTCCTCAAGGAGTTTACATTCTATCAGGGGAGACAACTGGATTGGATTATATAAGCAAACATATGTAAAACATGAATATAAGGTAAGTAAATATAAGCAAATGAGGTAAATAAATTGGTGAGGAAATAGGTGGCACAATGAATGCCAGGCCTGGAGTCAGAAAGTCTTATCTTCTTGAGTTTAAATCTATCCTCAGATACTTACTAATTGGGTGACCGTGGGCAAGTCACTTAACCCTATTTGCCTCAGTTTCCCCAGCTGTAAAATAAGCTGGAGATGGAAATGGCAAACCACTCCAGTATCATTGCCAGGAAAATCTCAGTTGGGGTCACGAAGATTTGGACATGACTGAACAACAACACTGGGGAGAAGAGCTATCTAGTTCCTAGGACATGAGGAATTATTTCTTTTAACTGCATAAGGGGGTCTTTAAACAGAGTTCTGATGAAATTAGGAATTTTAAAAGGCTAAAGTAAGGTGGGAATGCATTCTAGCAACTTATCAATAAGCACCCTGACATACACAAGGGGGTCTGCTATCACAGGTTCTTAGATCTGCATTCATAAAAGGAAAGCAGCTTTCAAGGGGTTAACAATCACTTTAATCAAGCGCATGTATCATTCAAGCACATGCATCATTCTTTTAACAAAGCACATACATCATTCACCTAGTTCAGGGGAGTTAGCACCCTGAACTTCAAAGAAAATGCAGAAAAAACAAAGATCAACAGACATGGCTTCCTTTGCCTGAATTCAACAGACAGTTTCAACTGTCTGACCATAGTTACCAGAGAGAGAAGTACAGCATGTGGGTTTTCAAAGTTGGGGGGGAGGGAATGCTCCTTAGTGGCTTCCCAGAATTCTCATCTGGCCAAACAAACACTTCCAATCAGTAAGTCCCCAAATAAAACCACAAGTCAGAGTATTTATACCTTTTTTAGAGTCAGAGGGTATCAAACCCTTGAAAACCAGTGCCTCATTAACAAAAGACTTGGGTCCTCCCACACATCTTCTTTAATCAAACTCCCCTTAATGGGCAGGCCCATTAATGGGTGGGGAAGATCTTTAATCACATTAGCAATACACATACTGTTTCTAGTTAGACAAACTCTTGTTTCTATACTTTACTCCTAGTAAAGACTCTTGATTGATATAGGCAAGATTCAATCAAAGGCACTTGATTATAATAAAACAGAAACAGCAAAAGATTACTTTGCTTGCCATCACAAGCAAGGAAACCCAAAGTATAAAGGAATGAAAATAAGAAATGGAGTCTGGTGTATGAGAAACAATAAAAGGGGAGGGGGCAGAGAAGGGCACAAGTACTTATTAAGTGCCCTACATATGACCAGGCACTGGGCTAAATGCTTTGCAAATATTATCTCTGACTACTTTGGTTGCACTACAGAGTGCAGAAAAGGGAGCACTGTATAATAAGGTTGAGAAAAAAGGTTGGAGATGGTTGTGAAGAGCTTTAAAAAACAAGCAGAAAAATTTATGTTTTATCCTAGATCACTGGAATTTTCTGAAAAGGGGAATCACGTGGTCAAACCTTGACTTTAGGAAAATAATTTTGGCAAATATGTGAAAAGTTGGATTGGAAAGGGAAGAGATTTGGGGAAAGGATACCAGTTAGGAGGCTATTAAAAAAGTTCATAAGAAGTGATAAGGGCTCTATCCAAGGTGAGCAGAAAGAAAGGGATGAATGAGAAAGAAGCAGCTCAAATCTTTCATATTGCTGATGTGGAAGTTGAAACCCAGGGAGGCTAAGCAATTTACTGTAGCTACCACAAATTGTTGTTGGGGAAGCTTGGACTATGACCATTTATTCTTATTCACAGTCAAATGCAATTTCCCCTATTTCACACATATTATCCTTTTTTTCCTGCAGAATTATCTATTTATTTGAAAGGAATTCTCATGGTATTTTTAAAGCCAGGAAAGAATAATATTAAATTCAAACGTGTGTGGTTTTAGCAGAATGTAAATTCCTTAAGGCCAAGGACTATTATTTTTCTTCTGTCACCAGTGCCTAACACAGGGCCTGGCACACAGTAAGAATGCAACAAATGTTTATTGAAATGAATTGAACTGAACTGATTACATAGGGATTTGGTGTGGTAGAAAAGCATACGTCATTGCTCAGTCTTGTTTGGCTTGCTGAAAATTCTAAATGAAATTATTCTGACACTTCTGGTTATAAAACAAATGTTTAATTCCTGATTATTTGTTAAATGTGAAGAAATTTATAAGCAATTTCTACACTGACAAAAAGAAAGCTTTATTTTAAAAATCCATCTAGGTCAGTCCACTGTCTTCAAGCAGACCTAAAACAAAACCATTCAAAAATATTGAATCAGAAATCAATACTAATTAATATGCTACTCAAATATTGACATGTTATAATGGACATTATCCTTTCAATAAGAACCTCCACTCACACAATCTTTGGGAGAGTACCAGTCATTAAGGAACTTAAAATCTAGCTGAGAAAAAAAAAAGTTTTGTCCTCAGTCTAAAAACAAAAAACAAAATGAAAACCCTATGATTTTTTAAAATTTTTTTTAATTTTTTAAAAATAAGGTTATTTTATTCAGAATATTTTGAGTGGGATATGAACAATAAGTAGCACTGGGAATAAGGGGAATGGCCTTCAGGGTTGGGATACCAATTTTTTCAATGGCTTCCTAATTGGCCTTAAGAAAATGAGAAACACATTTATCTATCCTTCATCTTTTCTACACTAAGAATCTCCAGGGGTAAAGTCCAGTTCTCTATTGTCAGGAAATCCTTTGTGTTTTTTGTTCAGTCACTTACATGGTGAAGGTATTTGAAAGGCATTCAAAAGCCTTCTTTTTCCCTAACCTAAGAGTCCTACCTCATTTTTCACTTCACCTTCATTTTCAAAGTTCTTGTTTCCTCACAACTCTAATTATTTTTCATGTTTCTTCTTTGGTTTTTTTTATCAGTATGTCCTTACTCTCCTTAAATCATAGATGCCCACTTGGATTTTTTTTGAAAAAGTAATGACTTGAAAGGATAGGGTTCAAGTAACTGCTCAGGAGCAAACACTTTCCAGGGAGAGACCCTCTGGAATATGAGTTTGATGTAGTCCTGAGCTAAATTTTACCCAGTCTTCAGTGTGCTAATGGTCTAGCCATTATCTCTTCACATTGGAGACTATCAGAGAAGAATCTGATGTTTTAAGGATTTTTCAAAAGCAGTTTATAAGTAATATAACCAATTATCTGTTTTGATTTATCTCTTAGAGGGAAGGGAAGGAAAAAGGAAGGGATGGAGAGAAGGAGGGGAGAGGAGAAGAAGGAAGGAGAGGAGAAAAAAGGAGAGAGGGAGGGAATGAGAGGGGAGGGGAGGGGAGAAGAGGAAAGCAGAGGAGAGGAGAGAGCTGGAGAGAGCATTTCTCTTTGCATCTATGTAGATAGTCTATGTGACCATCTTTCAGGTATTTGGTTTTTGTTTTGTTTCTGGTTTTCTGCTTTTTGTTCTTACCAAAACTCACAACCTCTTACACACACTGGACCTTTATGTAACCATTGCTCTCACTTCCCATAGTGCATACTGCAATATTTTCCAAGTCTTTTCAACGCTGCCTTCATATCCCTCCTGTCCATTTCATTCTTTCATCTTACCCAAATACTTCCTAGTTCAGATTCACATCATCTGGACCATCAGAAGTCATTTTTTCTCTCTTTTCTTCTGTCCTCTCAGCTTATGTCTCCCTCTACCTCTCTATATTTCCCTGTCTCTCCCTTTCTCTTCCTTCTCTGATATCTTTGCCCAGATTAATTCTCCTCTCTCCTTCAAGTGACCATACCTTTCTTGTGCATAGGTGCCAGGTTAATCTGTCTAAAATCCCACTTTGAATCTGCTGTTAACCCTTCAAGTGTTTCTCAAAGCAGTGTTTAGAACTCTCAGGGGAATCTGGGTGGAATTCCCAGAGAGTGATGGAGACTGGAGCAAGAACTGGGAACATCTGTTTGGTGGTGGCAGCCTCTCAGCTCATTAAAGTAATCTCCTCCCTGCACACTATCAACACTGCTCTCTTTTTCTTGGCCACTTTCCCTGCCCCTCCTTCTCATTACCTTGTCCCCCATTATCACCATTATCTCCTCATTCCCTTTCTGCTTCTCCCTATTAGCCTTTCCTCTCCTGGGTTAAACAAAGACAAGACGCTACTCTTGCCTTTTTTCTCCTTTTCACAGTTCTTTTTATGAGGGAGGTGGACAAGGGATGGTGAGGGCTGGGCAGAGATAGTCAGAGGAACTTCCCAGTGGCATTATGGGATGAATGAACCCAAAGACCTGCAGCTATACGGGATTTAAGTTCTTTGAGTTCAAGCAAAAAAAACCAATTCCAGAATAAAAAACCTTTTTTTAATGTTCTTGGAGACTGAGATCAATAGAAATTTTTTTTCCTGATTGTGATGCCACAGCCATCATAGGGATAATGTACAAGTATCAAGAACAGTATAAATAATTAGTATAAAAACTAAAGAACTTGCTACTTTTAAAACAACACTAACACCAACAGTTCTCATCATGGCATCCCCTCTGCCATAGCTGCTTCTAAAGACATCCTTTCACTTTTCTTTCTGATCATTTTACCAGCTTTATCAGTTGCTTTTTTTATTGTGTTTTGTAAAATTCCATGAGTTTTAATGCTCAAAGCATTGCAGACCCAAATACTGTAGCTTTCAGTGAGCCAGGCTCCATATGACAGGGAAAGCTTCCCCCATGCACAGTACACACACACACACACACACAACACACACACACAGGATTTCAAGCTTGCTAATCCTTGAACTCTATTTTTAAGGTGTAAATCCAGAATATAGGAAAGTGAGAGACAAGCAGCTTAGACTGAGCCAGGAACACCATGATCAGATCCCACGCAACATCACCCACAGAGCTCAGGAAATGACCTCTGACCTGACAGGTGTTGTCTCCCTCCTTTTCTATATTGGTCTACAAATGATTTCCCAAAATCTTTTAAGAAATATCCAAGAGAGCTTTACTGAATTGACCAGCTCATCAAACAACTTCAGTTTGTGTGTGTGTATGTGTGTGTGTGTGTACCCACATGCAGGTATGTATATATATACATATACATATACATATACATATATATACACACATATATATGTATATATATAGATGTATGTATATATATATATAGACGTAAACTCTGTTGTCATGTAAAATATGATTAAGGTAAAACCAGCGTATCCCATGCAGCAGTATATGACTTTCAACAACAACTCTGGGGAAAGTATCAAGGACTATTCCTAGGTTGTCACACAAAAAACCAGTTTTTCCCCAAGAAAATTGTCATGAAAATCTATATCCCAAAAGAATTAAATTAGATCTTAAATGATTCCTGAAAAAACTCAAGACTTATTTTTCTTATATACCAAAGAAATATGATTGAAAAAGCAAACCGAAAGTAGCCTTGTTAAGAATCAGCTCACAAAAATGGGCTTCTCATTTCTAATTATGCCAGCAACACAAAAGAACACTCTATCTTTCAGAAGATTTGTCAGAAATCTTCCAAGTTAGGGATTTCAAGGAAACCACTGGTTTGTCTTCAAAGTCCTAGTTTGCCTTAGTGTAATAGCTGTCTGATTAAAGGCCACAACCTCGGTACAAGGTAATCATTAGGGAGACATTATTATTATTTTGCTAATTAGTCAAAAATCATTGGATTTCCTGTGGCTTCTTCCTGCTGAGCAATCATTTGATCTAGCTTATGTTGACAAACATGCAAGTCACCAATTCTGCCTCATTTATCATTTGACAGGGACAGTGTCTGCTTCCTCGGGTGTGAAGGGGAGAAGACTGAGGGTAAGCAAACAGGCAACAGGAAATAGGCTACAGCAAAAGCTTATTTTCCTGTTGGAAAATACAAAGCAATCCGAAAGAGTGCATGCCTTGTTTTTCAACTATCTTGCTTTTATCTGCTTTGACAAGTGCTAACAGAGAATTCTTATCCCACAAGGATGATGCAAAGCAAAAAGTGAAAATTGCTATGCCCTATTCTAAGAGAACATTTGATAACTTGGAACAAAGACTAAAATCCTTCTTAGGAGTCAAAGCTAAAGAATTTTCATTTTTATGTTTTGCTCAGTGAATTAAGTATATGAAACCAGAGTGTGGCCTGGGGAAGGAAAATATGTGCAATCTCTCCCTCCCTCCCTCCCTCTCTCTCTCTCTCTCTCTCTCTCTCTCTCTCTCTCTCTCTCTCTCTCTCTCTCTCTCTCTCTCTCTCTCTCTCTCTCTCTCTCTCTCTCTCTGTCTCTCTCTCTCTCTCTCTCTCTCCTCTCTCTCTCTCTCGTTCTCTCTCTCTTCTCATACACATACACATAGTTAAATTGGTAAAGCAGAGACATTTTGTATAGCAGAGAGACTTAGAATTCCAAATGGTTATAATTTAAAACTCTAAACAAGCTGCTTGGATTTGGCAGATTTAAAGTCAGAGACCAAAATATTAAGTTTGCTAATAGTTTTGTTATTTTTCAGAAAGGTATATGTGAATGTTATCTGGCCTGTAAGTAAAAAAATAGCAGATTAGGGAATGGATAACCCAGTGTTTTGAACCATACCCACAAACAACGACGAAATAGCTGAATGTCTGATCTGACTGATTTTGCATCAAGTAACGTTATGACAACAGAAAAAGAGTAAATTTAAAGACTAAACGGTGACACAGGCACACCTGTCTGCTTCTGTGTGCATGTGTGTGTGTGTGTGTGTGTGTGTGTGTATGTGTGTGTGTGTGTGTGCGTGGACTCATGTGTGGACCCCTAATTTGGTCCTAATTAGATTAGGGCAGATAGATTATAATTCATAGTTCATAGAGTCAGAGCAGGAACGGATCTTAGAAGTCATCTAGTCTAGTGCCCTCATGTTACAGTGAGGACTGATTCATATTCACCCTTGTTTTTGTATCCTGGGTACTTTCATTTCCTGGCATTTAGTAGGTACTTAATAAATACTTCTTGATTGACTGATTGATTGCTAAAATAATCCTATAACATTCTGTATAGTCATTCTTCTGCACTTCTGTATTCCCATCTATAAAATGAAAGTTTACATTCCATACTCATATTAAAAGTTAGCTTTTACCCAACCACAGTTTTAAAAATGCAAAGTGTCTGGTTACAAGAACAATAAGTGCTGTATGAATGTTGAAGAGAAAAGAAAACAAATTGTACAAAAGATAATTAATAACTTGTTACTCCTATCTGGGCATTATGGGACAATGAAAGTGTACTATATGTTCTTATAATTTGAAGCCATCCTCTAGAAAGGAGGCAGTAATTAGGTCGCAAAGGTGAAATTGAGCTTCTGTTGTGGCTTTTACCTAAACTAAAACTGCCTGCAGTAATTGTTCAGTCTCTTCTAGGTGCGTTGAAGAGAGCCACGAGTTATACTTGGGGTGTAGAAAGGGGGAATTTGGCATAGGGGAGAAAAAAGGGACCAAAAGGCCTCGCAAAACCCTCACAACTCTGTTCTTGCGTTGATTTGTGCCACCACTGGCCCCCTGAATTCTTTTAAATATCCTTATAAGCATAAGAAAACACCCTAAATTCCTTTATGCCTAATATCATAAAACTAATAATGTATACTTCTGAAGTAAAAAAAAAAAATCAGAAAGAGGGGAAAAGCCCATAGAGGATTTCTTCGTGGGGACTAGGGGGAAGAGCAGAGAACAGATGTGTAGAAGTATGTTATTGCCTGTTAGTATTGAGTTTTTAATGTGATAAGTCACTCTACTGAACTTATATGACATTGATGGCTATGACATTAAAGTGACCCAAATGTCAGGTAGAAAAGAGTTGTTATTGAAATAGGGATGGGGTGGAAATCAACTGGCTGTGCAATGAAGAAATATGAAAAAAAATTATCACTGTTGCCATTTTATGAGTAAAACATATATTCTACTCTTAAGGATAAAAGGATATGAAATGCATAATTTTTTTGATAAATCATTATTTCTTCAGAAACTACTAAAGAGAATTAATTTATATACCATCTAAGTGTTCTCTTTAATATGCATCCAATGCTTTTCTTTTAATAGCCTGGGTTGATTTATTGAATTATTCTGTATATATTTATTGATTCCTAAAGTGTTGCACAATAAAATACCAATATCCTTTTCTCTCAGCTGCCTGAAAGTTATACTCAGTGATATCTATTTTTTTTTAATTTTCTCTGGGCTTTTTGAAATAAGATTAGCCCATAAAGAGTGACAATACTGGATTTGTTCCTAGTATTTGATGATGTTAAAGAAAGAAAAATCCCTACCTTTTATGTGCTATTTAAAAATTAAATGCTATAGGGAGAAAAATTGCCTCAATTTCTAGAAGGATTCACAATGTGTTAACAAACAGAATATTTAAGGCTTAGCTTGAAGGAATGAAAACTAGTTCTGGATCTCATTAAAATAGGATTTTAAAGTAAGGGCACAGTGGCTCATTGGTTCTTTATGTGAGTAATGTGATAAAAAAGAAGGGGGGAACTGGGGAATAAGTCAAAAGGAGACAAGTAATTAATAAAAGTCCACTTCTATGGTCTGAAGAGAACAAGATAGGGAATGGTTACCTACTCTCCTACCCCACCCCCAGACCCCACCATCCTCCAACCTCTTCCCTAGGCCACTGAGAAGAGGTGCATGTCAGTTTCATCTTTAGTGGGTCTTGCACTTGAGTACTAAAATAATAACTAAGGGCTTTAGTGAAGCAGTGAAGCCATCTATGGAAAACACCATATGTCTCGTGGGTTAGGATTCGTTATAATGGCCCTTCCCACATTTATACTTCACATTATAATTTTTTAGTTGATGTTAAATAAATCAAATATCATCATCGTAACCACTGTATGAGATTGCAGATACCCTGGGAGAAGGTGAAGGTCATAAACTATACAGCTTCCATATATTTCCTTTAACATCCAACTTTATGCTTATACAGCCTACTTGCCTATTTGTATATGACCTTTACTGCAGGACTTAGAGAATATTTTATAAGCCCTAGCAATTTCCTCTTATCATACTCCTATAGTGTATACTTGGATATCTACCATTTCCCAGATCCAAATATAAAAACCTCAAATGAGTGAATTTCCCAAGGTTAAAAAAGCCAGTGACCAAAAAAAAAGTTGTAAAAATAATTCCTTCTCCTTCATTTTTCTGTACTTATTAGCCCATGTTTCATCTCCATCAGGAGTGTCACAGCCTATCTATGCATAAGCAATGTGGCTTTTACAGCACAATACATATAGCTTGTGTGCAGATAGACATGACGCTGGTATGTAGGAAACTCAAAATAGAAGCAATGCCATAGCATGTGAATTTTTAAGGACATATCTAAGCCCTTATGTCAAAAGCTACCACATGTTTGATATGCTGCCACAATTGTTAAAACTTGACACATAATTTGACCAAATACAAATAAATCACCAGATTGTCCTGGGCAACAGTAGTCTACATACCACAATGGTCTTAACCCAAGGTGCCTATATACTGCATCGTATTTCTCCAGCTGTAGCCTCATTTTTTCCCTTAACACACAAATATAAAAAACAGTATGTGACTAGAACATTATCTGGTAAGCTAACAAGTCCTCCAATCTCTTTGTAGAAATTTATTCTTTTAAAAAAATGTTTCGTTGGCACTAAATCCACCTGGACAAGCAAAAATAACTAAATAAAATAAATGAAAATGTAGACTATCTCAAAATCTTTGAAGAAAGTGGGAGTGGGGGAGTAGAGGGGGTTAAACTGTGCAGGAACTATAAAGTCTCCTTGTTTCTCAGTCCTGGAAGGCATTGCTCCCTGGAGGCACCTTGGTTGGTTCTTTCCATCTCTGTTCTTTGGCACTGCTTTGCCCTGCCTCCCTCTGTCCAACGTCAAAATCACATGCCAGGGATAGAAAGAGAGTTATCTGCATTTGCAGTCAGTGTGAGTGGCAGCAGCACACTGAGGCTATGGTGAAATGACTGGAGAGATTTCTTTTTTTTAATCTCCAATCGCTGGTAATTATCAAGAGAGGCCCTGGTAAATTCTGCCCTCATAGCCACATACCCCAGGGAGGTGGAAGTGGGAGGTGGGCCGGCAAGGAGTGCAATGCATTCTCAGGAAGCAGTGTGTGCTGAATATTTCAGTGTTCCCTGTTTTATAGCCTTTTTACGGTGGACATCAAACTCCCATCTCAGGTTCACTTGAAATGGATGCCTTCCAAGGCAGAAGAATATCCTTTTCAAGAAAGGGTACTGAAATCCCGATGGCTGACAGTTAATATTTTGTCTCACTTTAATTAAATGCCTAAAACGCTAAAGGCATCTCCAGTATTCATTCTATGAGTTATTTATCTGGATAAACTGTGCATTAGTGTAGGTGAGAGATTATCATTTTATCAAGTTTTATAAATTATACCTGATTCTCCATGCCTGCATTTCATTCCTTCATTTTATTCCAGCAGTTGCTGTAGATGTAGGAAACAAAAGGATGCAGAATTGTACTCTTCTGATGCTGTACCAGTGCTGGATATGAGAAATCTGCACTACCCAATTTTTTATTCCTATATGTACAGAGACTATGGAAATGCGTTCACTTGGATGGTTTAAAATGGTCGATGTTTTGCTGCACCAAAATAGATTGACATCGTTACATATATATATATATATCTATATATATCTATATATATATATGTATATATAATAGAGAGAGAGAGAGAGAGAGAGAGAGAGAGAAAGAGAGAGAGAGAGAGAGAGAGAGAGAGAGAGAGGCTCACTGATTGCAGGTTTATGTTTGAAATACATGAAAAGTCTTCTCTTCCCCCACCCCAGAAAAATATATGTGTGTGCGTGTCTATATATAGTTATAGATATTTTTTGCTGCCTTTCAGCATTCCAAAAGGCAGAAAGATAATGCTGCAACCGTCCCTTTAAGCCACGAGGCTGGTGCCTGCATTTCAGTGTAAGATGCTGCAGTGTAGGAGGGAAGCAGCTGAACCCTTCCCAGAATGAGGGAGCCGCCATGATTGGTCCAATTGATCACTGCAGTCGCTTGATATTACATAAAAGCTTGGTGTTGAAGCATATGGATTGGATAATCATCAGAGTTGTTCTGACATGGTCTATTTAATAATTCAAAAGGGAAAATTTGAAAATGATGCTGCACTGAGGCTGCAGCACCCGGTTGACACTTTATTTATCTCAAATGCTCTGTGTATACTTTTGTGAGCAGTACAGGCTGCCAGCTTCTCCTGGTTATATTTCTAAGGTGTCAATAGCTAAATTAATCAGCCTGGGAACAATCAGATGAATCACTCCTCATTGTGGCGGGGACAGGATGCTTGGTTTATCTCTACTTAACCCTATATACTGGAATGGGAAGGCATTAAGCTGAAAAAACAAAGGTAAATTCTGTCCTTTTTTATCATACTGAAAAAAAAATGAATCAAACACATTGCAGAGAAAAGGTCCAAACTGGAAAAAAAAGATCCATTTGATAACTCTCAGATGAAGTCAGAGATTTTTTTAAATAATAAAGAATGTTTACTGATTCACTTTTTTTTCTTAAAATGGGCAAAGGACTAGTCAATTTAAACTCTTCCCAGAGGGGCATGCTGTAGAACTGTTTTGCTTGCAAAGAAGAGAAACACAGAGAGAGAGGCAGAGAGTGCCAGAGAGACAGAGAGAGAGATTCCTAGTTCTGCAGATGGAGATATATTTAATCTAAACTTGAAGTCAAAAGACCCAGAATGCAATTCAATTTCTGCCACATAATATTAGAAAGCTGTGTGACTTTGCCTACCTGGCCTCATTTTACTCATATGTAAAATGAGAGAGTTCGACTAGATGACATCAAAGGTGTTTTCCAGCTCTGATATCTTACGATTTTATGATCTCCCCCAGACTACGTTTCCTAACCTCTGTAATTTGGTGTCGTCAGTGAACTGCCTTCTAGTCCACAGCACGTTGTTACTCTTTTATCTTTTGTAGCGCTCATTTTCTACAACTGTAGCATGGAATTAATACTGGGGTTGCCATGAGAACATTTCAACTAATATGGAGTATTATTATTAAGTATTTAAAATAGTGAAATATTCTCTATAAATATTTAAAGATAGAAGTAAAGTTCTACCTAAGCCAAAATTCAACATAGACCATCAGTGCTCTGTAATTCAATTTTATCTCCAAGTTTTTAAAAAAATAAATCAGAATGTAAACTTACCTTTCTCTAAGTCACATATTTTGTAATACATAAATAACATGCATACCACACCAAGTGCCAATACAATATACTTGAAAACAATTCATTGAGACCACTTTACTGAAGTACAAATATAGGGTCTGCTTTGTGAGACGATCTGCATTTTTAGTGGAAATTTGTAATTTTGGACAAATACCTAACAGAGAATTATAGATCTTTGAGACTAATGATAAGAATAACATAAATCCATATCTACATACACACGTATATAATATATATGTATGTATGTACATATATATACAGAATTTGCATGGTAGTAAAGTTTTTGATACACATATCTCAAACAGTTCAATGGGGGAAATGGTATAAGTACTTTTATTATTCCCATTTTACAGATGAGGAAACAAAGGCTCAGGGTCCCTCAAAATCCCACAGCTAATAAGTGTCTCTGGGGCAGCGTGAGGTAGTGAATAGGGCACTGGCCCTGAAGTCAGATACTTGACACTTACTAGCTGTGTGAACTCGAGCAAGTCATTTAACCCCAATTGCCTTTCCTTTCCCCCTCTAAAAAAAAATAAATAAAAATAATTAAATTAAATTAAATTAAATTAAAATAAAATCTCAAGTAGGATCTGGGTTGATTTATTTAGATTATTTTTGATTATTTGATTTTATTTCTATTATTTTGATTTATTTCAAGTCAAACTCTGATCCCAGAAAGTACAAATGACTTGGCCCATGATCTAAGAAGAGCAGAAATTCACACTGATTTAGCACTTTATATACATATGTGTGTGTGTGTGTGTGTGTGTATTATATCATTTAATATTCAAAACAGGGCTAGTGTTAGTATACCTACTTTAGAGAGAAAACAATGTGAGAAGCACAGAATGAGTAGTACTAAAGACAAAAGTTCATTCCAAAATATAGTATTTCCAGTAACTACACTATTTCTCCAATTAAAAAAAAAAAATACCCATCCAAAGTGCATATAGAATCATCACCTCTATATAGAGCAAGCTAAATAAATATGACTCTTGTGCCCCACCTCCACCCCATTTCTTCATGGAGTTAGTGAAAACACACCTAACCTTGTATATCCAGGGAGCAACAAATTGCGCTTCACCTAGCCAAGCCTTACCAACTGCCCCTACTTTCTTCTTCCCTGAAGCAATAACTTCGTAAATTTTAAACACTAAAGACCAGACCCCTTCCCCAAGTAAATACATTCAGCTATGCAACTTTGCCTTGGGGTTGATCTATTCTGATTGATAATTGAGTTAAGAGAATCTCACCTAATTCATTTTATCAAGCTGGCTCTAGACCAAAGACATTCATTCACCTACTTAAGAATTACTAGGACATCTTGCCAGCTGTTCTGCCAGTGGGCACTTGAAACAAATAAAAAAGTCACTTGACAGTCCAACATCACACTGTATGTTGCATATCCCCTATTAGAATATAAATTCCTTGAGAATAGAAATCGCCTTACTTTTGAACTCTCCCCCCACCATGCCTGGCATATATAGCAAGCACTTCTACATTTTGAAATTCATCATTATTAAAAAAAAAAAAATCAAGCACCTAATTGTACTAGGCCCTATCAATATGTCTCAAAAAATTCATTTGCCAATAATTTTATAATTATTAAAACATTTTATAATATAGGACTTGCAGATGCCAATAATCATGTAAAGCATTTTTAGACATACAAATAAAAATAGAAAAGGCATGTTGTCTAGAGAACTACTGTTAAGAATCTTTCCATTGTCCCATCAAATCATTCCTTTTCCCAAAGTTCTTCTTTGAGCCGTAATAACCTCCTTCACAGTCTACACATAGCTTTGCACCCCCATAATACATTCATTCAGGAGAAAGTACCCTGTTTCTCCACCCAGACAGTCTCTGGTCCCAATATACAAAGTATTAGAAACTAATACAACAATTTTATGGTGTGAAGTGGGATAAAGATGGATATGTTCCATTCCTCTTAAGGAAGGCTTTTGGGACCTCAATCTAATTGACCAGTTTCTAGGTTGTTCTAATTAGAAGTAGTACAAAAGCAAATTTTGATTCAAGGGTAAGATGTAAGTCCAACAGAAGAAGACATAAAGTAAGACAAAAACAGGAAGTTCCATAGTTGTCTATAAATGAACCACCTAATGTCTTTTTTCCCCACATTTCTCTCTTTGTCCTTTCATTTCTATGGAGAATGAAGAATCAGTTGCATTTAAATTGGGAGTTATTGCTTCATACTCAAATATTTGCCCATTGACTTTGTGAAATAGTAGAAGGAACACTGGATTTGGAGATCAATCATCTGGTTTTGACATTTAGTAAAACTAATTGACTTTGTGACCTTGAACAAGTCAATTCACCTTCCATGCCTCAATTTCCTTTGTAAAATATCAGGAAGTAGGACTAACTGGTCTGTAAGGTCCTTTCCAATTCTAATATCTTGTGAATCTATAATTCTAAAATTACTTTGAGCAAATTTAGCATACAACAAAGTTAAGGACCTAGAGAATTAGAAAAAACTGAAGAACTTGATTATTATGAAATTAAATGCATCATTATCATTTTATTAGTAATCTAATTATTATTAGATTAATAATTCAAATTTTCTTTCTTGTCCAAAATTTTCTGTGTTCCACTTCTGGAAAAGAGGATATATATATTTACATGGTACAAGTATTTGATGTGACAAATATAGTCATACATCAGAAAATGTTTATTGTTGAGATATTTAGCAAAGTCTTAGAACATTAGGGAAGTTTATTAGAGATATTAGATGATGTCTAGCCTGGAGAAGAAAAGATCCAAAGAGTCCATGAACAAATATCTTCTGGATTTTCACATGAAGAAATATTAGACTTGTTCTTTTGGCTCTAGAGGGGAGAACTAGTTGAAATGGAAGAGTTTTAGGTTTGCCATAAGGAAGGAAAAAAATACCTTTTGAAACAAGTAGAGTTGTATAAAAGTGAAATTGGTTCCCTCAAGGGGATTTCCCCTTATGGTAGGAGTAGAAGTATTCAGTCTCTATCTAAAGGTTTAGACTGAATGAGTAATTTGGTAAATGGGATTTTTGTTCAGTTATAGGTAGGATACTATAACCTTTGAGTTACCTGCCAGTCTTAAGATTCTGATATTTTGATAACTTGGTCATATTTTCTCTTGGTCCAGGATAGCTATTTGGGATTCCTGTGGATTAGAAAGTAGAGATAACATGGGAGAGGACCTGTTTGTCTGGGCCCAGAACCTACCAATCTTATCAGACTCAACATCATGGAATAGTATCCAATATAATCTATTAAACATTTATTAAACAACACCTTGGTATAAAGCCCTGGTCTAGTCACTGGACATGCAAAGATAAAACAAATAGAAAAGACCCTATCTACCCTCAAGGACCTTACATTTTACCAAAAGTTAGAGTGTAAAGTAAAATATAGCATACTGAAAGAATATGATAACCAAAGAGAGCATTAAGAATTAAGATGATCCGGAAAGGCTTCCTAGAGGAGGTGCCTGACACATTAATTCAGCCTTGAAAAAGCTTTAAAAGCAATATAGCCATAGTTTCCATTTTTATATGTATCCTGAGATTGTCTATCAGATTTATGACTTGTCACCACCATTTCTCGGACACGGGAAAAAAAAGTGGGTAGTAGAAGCCCTTCCCTATAGTCATCTGCCCCTTCTCTGATTTCTTCATGGTAAATGAGTATCACAGAGGTAAAGAGTACAAACCATCTGAAAGCTTCTGCAGAGTTCTCTGCAGCACATCATAGTGAAGGGGGCATAGGTGTACTTCTTTTAACACAGTTCCAACTCCTGAACATTTATATATCTGTCACGTTTTCCTGTTTTGCAAATTGGGTCATATTTTAGATTCATGAAAGTACTTTGCCAGGGGTATGCTAAAGCCAGCTTGAACTAGCTTGTGACAGCTGATTGTTAAATTTTCAGTGTGAGTACTTACACCTCAGAATCTGGCTAACACTATAAAGCAGAGTTTGGTTTATTGTTTTCTTGATGGCCCAGATTTAAGAAAGTGGTGGAGAAAATGCTAACAATGCAGATTAAATGTAAGAATGTGTCATGTGTGTAATTAAGAAGAGTCAGTTGTTAAACATTTATCTATATATACTTCAACATGGCTAATTAAATGAAACTTATAAATCAATTATGTTTTTAACTCAACAGTCTTTATAATCTGCATAAGAACTCTAACTCAAATGGTTAATAAGTTCAATTGCCTTTATACTGAATTTTCTCAAATTGAAGTTTTTGAAATTGAACAAAGCAAGATTTCATATGGATAATTGATATATTGCTTGCTGTCTCCATGAATAGAGAAGGGGGAAAGGAAGAGAATTGGAAATTCAAAAAAAATTAAATAAACATTAGAATAAATAAAGTATTATTTTTTTAAAAAATAAATTGAGCAAAGGAGTTATAGAGATTTATTTCAAAAGGAAAGAGCTGAGCTGTCAGTTGTGATCTGAAAAATGATTACAGTATAAGAATTTCATTGACTTTCAGAAAGATTCCCTCATATGCTTCAAATGCTGGTAACTTGTTTTTTAATAAATTAAGCAAACACCTTTGTTTATGTCACTAGTCCTTAAGCTAATTTTGTTAAGGGTATGAATTTTTTGTCAAACTTTCATAAAGAGATGGCTAAAATTAGAAAGTAGATCATCACTTAATAGGTCTCAAGATCAGTACATCTGAAGGGGGGTTACTAACTAATGTAAGTATAAGCACCATTTTAAGAGTACTTCAAGAAACAAACAAAAAAAGTTTCCTGCTGTACATTGAAGAAGTCACAAGTACTAAATAATCAGGCCTAGAAAAGAGGGTGTATAATAATGCTTACAATAAAGCTAAATAATGTCTTTTGAAAAATGAAAATTCTTCCTGTTGGCTCTTCCTCATATTTACAGAGAACTACCGCATACAGGAGATAATTAATGAAAGAATTATAGTGTGTCAGTTTTCTGTAAATATAGCTAGAAACTTATTTTTTTCATGTCAAGCTTTAACAAATAGGAATGCTATTTATTGGGCTAAATGAAAAAATCAATAAAAACATTTTTTCTACCTGAAATATCTTTAATGCATCTCCCAAATCTAGAGTATGTGCTGATATTTATTTATTTTTAATAATAAATCTAGAGTATATATAGGATGTTTATCTATTAATAATAAATCTAGAGTATTGCTAGATATATATTTATTATTAATAATAAAAACCCAATCTGCACTACATTCTGTTTCAGTACAGAAGCATTGGTGCAATTTGTCGTTCTTTTATTCTAGAGAGATTGATCAAATGTCTTGAACAGGGCTGGGAGGAGGGTGGGGGGACAGAACGGGTCATAGCACAGTGGCCATTGGAAAATGCAAACAAGAACATGATCCCAGCACATGGAAATACATCAGCACCTGGAATGAGAGACGACAGGATCGATAGGGAGGTCACAAGTGCATGATTTAGAGGGGAACCACGGTTAGGCTTAGAGATTCCCTCAGATTACAAACCCTTTTGTGGTAACCAAGTAGCTGCAAAGTCTTTCTTGTTATTTAGAGAGTTATTGTACTTAGGACACCATCCAGAGATGGTTAATCTTTCTTCCCAGTCACCTCTGCATAGACCTGATAGTTTATGCCACAAAGATTTCTCATAAAATTCTAACATGCAGGACAAAACTTGAAGAAAAATTAATGCCAAATAAGTGCCCAGCTCACATGGGAAGATAAACTTACCCCAGATATTATGTAGCTTTCATTTGCAAGTATTGTAAACTATGGAGCTAGGAGAACTAAACTGTTCTCATTGTGCATAATATACCTTTATAAATCAGCAGGAAGCATGAATCATTCCCTTCCCTGCTGCTCAATACCCAATGATTCCATCTCTTCTGTATTCATTTTTTGAACCAGACCAGTGCCCTTAAATGTTATGCTGCTGTCAATTCTTGGATATCCCTTACCTGACTGCCAAAGGGAGGTGCTTACAAATGTAGCTCTTGTCCTGCTAGTAAATGTCTCTTGGTGGTGGTACAGCCTGATAAAGTTTGAGGTATAGACAGTAACTAAAAAACCCGCCCTGAATTTTACACAAAATTTATCCTGCCAAAATGAACTTCTCAATTCATGTTTTATACTGAATGGACCAAGGATGAGATAAAACAGATATTCTAGGTCCCAAACTGTTATAATGCTTTACCTAAGTGATTCTCACCTATAAATACATTGGAAAACATGATAAAGTCAATCAGAAATGAGGCATAGGGTTGTTCTTTTATAATACATAGGCAATAACTAGTTCCTAGGACTTCTATTTTTCAAAAGAAGAAGTACCATTCCAGTTCTTTTCTCTCTTCTTTCCCCCTAAAAACAGTGTTTCTGTTACAGGCTGGTGGCTGCTACATTAAAAATCCCCACAAAAATCACAAATTTGAGCTTAAGGGTTAGAACAGTGGCCAATGAAAAAGCAGTATATTTACCAGTTTGCCAAGTAGTAATGCCTGCTGTATAGACTTTACTTTACATTGTTGTGTTAAGAACAATAGAGAGAGCTGAAAATATTTCAATAAAAATAACAGATATGCCTGTTCAGAACCCTTCTGATGCTAAATCTCTGCCAGCCTTTTTCATCTCAAAGATACCAGATTCCCATTTATAGAAAAATTCACTAAGTAATATAATTTTGAGTTGCAAGCATAGAACAGAAGGGGGGAGGCCTGGTATAGGGGAAAAGATCTGGGCATTTTAGCATGAAATTGACTTGAATAGGGTGGGAATAAGATAAAAGTACTTGTAAAAACTGACACTGAAATATGGATTTGTTTCCTCAGGAAATTATTAATTTTACATGATTGCTCCTTTGCTTTTTATGACAGAAACAAAGGCCAAGTTAACATTAGCCCCACTCCATCTTTAATCACATTAATTCAGTAATATGTTATAATTGGACGATGGAAGACTAGGACTTTATTTACATAAATATAAGCAATACATGAGCAATTTAAGACACTGTATCAAATCAGTGCTGAGGTCAATAAATCTGAGCAGCCTGGAAATCTATAGGAAAACAGTCTTATCTTGGGGATAAAAACAATCATTTCTCTGTCCATGGTACCAGTCAAATAATGTACTGTGCTGGGAAGATGGAATACGATGACCAGAAGGTAAAAGAGCAAGAATATTATCATTCCCATCTTTGGGGCCTAAATTAAATTTAATCCTAATTTTAGGCAAAGGAATGAGAACCTAGGACTTATTAATCTGCCTTTGCTTGCTGAACCAGCTACCTATGACTGGGTATACTTGTATCCATGTTGTTCTTGAGCATTCCTGAAATTTTAAAAAAAAAAAGTAGTATACTTTATTGACAATTAGAAATCTGGCAAAGGTAAAGATGCAAATTTCACTGCAACTTACTTAGGTTTTCATTTTTTTAATGAAATCATACTGTCATGCCATAGATTGTCACATGTTAAGAAGACATTTACTACATCTCTTGTAATGAATAATACAACCTCCACCTAACACTACCCATAACTACTTTTAGAAATTGGACTAGCCAAGGAATTTAGATAGAGGAAACATAATTTTTAAAAATATATTCTGTTAAAACAAAAATGGTAAGGTTATAATTTCCCAGCAAACACAACAGATGGACAGTGTTTCCAATTCAAACCATTCTTTAGCAAAACTCTGTATGCTTCAATAATTCAATCAAAATCAAATAAGCAAATATGTATTGATTCATTACAGATTGGATAACTTAATTTAAAGTTTTAAGTTCAATTACATACATAAAACTATCTACCCTCCCTTGGCATATTAATAAAATGTATACAAAAGGGAAAAGTACCATGAATTTTTAAAATAAAAGGTTTTCATAAACCTGTGATAACTCATAAAAAGTTATAACGTTTTTTTAAAAAAAAATCAAGTACATTAGGTGCTTTCTCCAGTATGGGAATGCTATTTAGAATAAAAAATGTGGTGTTCTCTTTCTCTCTCTCTCTCTCTCTCTCTATATATATATATATATAGATATATATATATATGTAAAGAAAAATACACATATATAAAAGATGGATAGGTGATAGATCAGTGGATTTTACTGTGCTCATTATCTATACAAGAGCTTTTCCTAATGATAGTTATAATGTTATGTATGCTGAAATTATCATTCTTACTATAAATATGGACATTTAGAATTCAGGTGACACCTATCTGACAGTCTCAGGAATACATTCTGTATAAAACTCGTATCACAGGAGGTTTGGGTTGGAAAAGACCTTAGAGGCCACCTAGTTAAATCTCCTAGATGATGCAGAAATCTTCCTAATACCATCACTGACTGCCAGGAGGTTATCTAGCATCTCTTTGAACATTTCCAATGTCAGAGAGCTCTCACTACTTTGCCAGGTGCCCTATTCAAGTTTCAGAAAGTTCTTATAGTTAGACAATTCTCCTTTTTTTCAAGTCCTATTTTTTAAAAAACTAATTTATTTTTTGTTCCCAACATTAACTTTTATAAGATGTTGAGTTACAAATTATTCTCCCTCCCTCCTCTTCCCCCTTCCCAAGATGACATGCAATCTGATATAGGCCACACATGTATGATCATATTAAACATATTTCTACAGTAGTCATATTGTGAAAGAAGCATCAGAATAAAGGGGGAAAACCACAAGAAAGAAAAAACAAGCCAATAAAAGAGAAGATAGTACGTTTGAATGTGTATTCAAATTCCATAACTCTTTCTCTGGATGTGGATAACATTTTCCATCATGAGTTCCCTGGAACTGTCCTAGATCACAACATTGCTCAGAAGAGCTAAATCTAACAAAGTCAGTCTTTGCACAGTGTGGTTGTTACTGGCAAGCCCTTTTCATGCTTCTCTTGATTCTGGTGTTTGGAAATCAAATTTTCTATTCAGTTCTGGTCTTTTCATCAAAAATTCTTGAAAGTCCTCTATTTCATTGAATGACCATTTTTTTCCCTACAGTATTATATTCAGTTTTATTGGATAGATGATTCTTGGTTTTAATTCCAGTTCCTTTGACTTCTACAATATCATATTCCATGCCTTTCAGTCCCTTAATGTAGAAGCTGCTAGATCTTGTGTTATACTGATTGTATTTCCACAATACTAGAATTGTTTCTTTCTAGCTGCTTGCAATATTTTCTCCTTGACTTGGGAACTCTGTAATTTGGCTGCAACATACCTAGGAGTTTTTCTTTTTGGATCTCTTTCAGGAGATGATCAGTGAATCCTTTCAATATTTACCTTACCCTCTGGTTCTAGAATATCAGGGCAGTTTTCCTTGATAATTTCATGAAAGATGATGACTATGCTCTTTTTTAAATCATGGCTTTCAGGTAGTCCCATAATTTTTAAATTGTCTCTCCTGGATTTATTTTCCAGGTCAGTCGTCTTTCCAATGAGATATTTCACATTGTCATCTATATTTTCATTCTTTTGGTTTTGTTTTGCAGTTTCTTGGTTTGCCATAAAGTAATTAGATTCTATCTCTTCAATTCCAGTTTTTAAAGAACTATTTTCTAAAGTGAACTTTTGAACCTCCTTTTCCCTTTGGCTAATTCTGCTTTTTAAAGCATTCTTCTCCTCTTTGGCTTTTTGGACCTCTCTTGCCATTTGGGTTAGTCTATTTTTAAAGATATTATTCTCTTCAGCATTTTTTGGGTCTCCTTTAGCAAGCTGTTGACTCGGGGGGAGGAGCCAAGATGGTGAAGTAGAAAGACACACATATGCAGGTTCTCCTCACACAGCCCATAAAATACCTGTAGAGAGGGACTCTCAACAAATTTTGGAGCAGCAGAAGTGGAGAACAACAGAAAGCCCAGGGTGACCTGAAAGACCCATGGGAAATGTCTGTTGCATCAGACGCAGAGCAGAGCCCAGCCTAGCCTTGGCCATGCTGCTGGCTTGCAAATAGCCCTTGGGGGCAGAATCTCTAGTCCCAGAGTCCCAAGTCCCAGTATCAGCAGGTTAGCAAGCTGTTGACTCACTTTTCATATTTTTCTTATATCATTATCATTTCCTTTCCCAATTTTTCCTTTACCTCTCTTACTTGATTTTCAAAATCCTTTTTGAGCTCATCCATGACCTGCGACCACTGCATATTTTTTGGAGGTTTTGGATATAGAAACCTTGACTTTTATGTCTTCCCCTGATGATATGCTTTGTTCTTCCTCATCCGAGAGGACGGAAGAAAATATACTTTTGCCAAGAAGGTAACTTTCTATAGTCTTATGTTTTTCCCCTTTTAGGAGCATTTTCTCAGCCAGTTACTTGACTTTTGAGTCTTTTGTCAAGTGGAAGGTATACTCTAGGGACCTGTAAGTTCCTCCAAGGTGGCACAATCAAGGGAGAGGAGTTTACTCCTCTCCTGGCCTGCACTCACATCTGGGAGCCAACACAAGCTTTTCTGCCCAGCATCTGCAAGTAGAGTTGCCTCTCCAGAGCCTACACCACACCAGGGCCCTCTCCAGAGCCCTCAACCCAGGGCCACCAATCAGAGCTGAAACTCGAATCCGCTGTTCAATTCCCCCAGAGTGTTTAGGTGGAGGGCTCCAAAAGTGGATGCTGCTGCTGCAATGGCTGCCACTGCCCTGGCACTGGGGCTAGGACTGGACCCTACTCCCCTCTCACCCAGGTGAAAGAGTTTTCTTACTGATCTTTGAAGCTATCTTTGGCATTTGTGGGTTGAGTAATCTGGGAACCACAGCTGCTAACCTTGATTCCATACCCAGAAGCCTGATCCAGTCCTGTCCATGCCATGCCTTGCAGTGCCATGTGACCAAGGCTGGGCCTCGCTCCACTCTGAGCCCAGTGTGGTAGACCTTTCCTGTCGACCTTCCAGGCTGTCTTGGACTGGAAATCTCTTTCACTCTGTCGTTTTGCATCTTCTGTTGTTCTAGAATTTGTTTAGAGTTATTTTTACAGGTATTTTATGGACTATGGGGGTAGAACTAGGGCAGATCTGTCCTTCTCCTCCATCTTGGCTCTAACCTTCTCCCCCTCCACAAGAATTCTCCTTTAAATTGAGCCAAAACTACCTTCCATACATTTTTCTAACTGCCTTTTGCTTCTACCTAAACATGATATCTACTTTTTCACATAGCAGACCTTTACATATTTGAAGACAGCTATCATGACATCATCATCCCTGCTCTCAGGTCTCTTCTCTAGGTTGAACAGTCTCATTTCTTTCAATTATACATTTTTAATGAACTGATTGATGATCTCCAGGGTATCTTCTCTCTCAGAATTGAGTTCTAGACTTGGGGTCAGAAAGAAAAGAGTTCAAATCCAGTTTCAGATATTTATTATCTGTGTGATCCTGAGCAATTTAATTAACCTCTGTCTGCTTCAGTTTTTTCAACTATAAAATGGGGATAACAGTAGCACCTACCTCAATGGGATGCTACAAGGATAAAATGAGATAATATTCGTAGAATAATTTGTAAACCATGAAGCCCTATATAAATGCTTGCTTTCATTATTACTTTCTTTGGCTGTGATCTCAACTGTTGGTCAATAACTATTTCAAACTGCAATTTGTAAAACTGAATATAATGCTCTATAGGTGGTCTGATCACTGTAAAGTGAAGTGACACCATAAACTCTTTTCATCTGAGTGACATATATTTATAATTCCATGAAATATGCATCTCTCTTTCTGCTTTCTCTCCTTTCTCTTAGAAACATGAGAAGTGGCTATTCTTCATTAGTTAGTTTTCATTCTTCTCCTGTCTCAAAACTTCAGTATCCCAAAGAGATAATTATCTCATGACAACAAGTCCCCATATGCTTCATCTGAATCTATGCAATGACATTTTTTTTTTATTTCATTGCTCTTCAAACTTTCTTCTCCAGTGCCATTTCACTTTTTGGTTTCTTTTGCTGCCAAATCTACAATCTCAACCACTCTGTTAGCATTTTAGCCAATTCATTTCACTATGTGGGCAGACTTTTCTGGGAAAGTAGGATAGGCCTTTGAGTAAAGAAGAAAGCAGAATGACACTTCCCACTGGTGTTCAGATACTAGCCAAGGTTCTTACCAAGACCAAGTAGAATCCTTGGCAAAGAGAAACCTTACAAAACCACCGCTTTCACACAAAGGCTAAGGTGAGGGGAGGGAATGAAGGGCAGGAAGGGAATAAGCAGGCATATAGCTCCTATTATGTGCCAGGCACTGGGCTAAGAATTTTACAAATATTTTCTCATTTGATCCTTATAACACACCTGAGAGGTAAATTCTATTATTAACTACATTTTACTGTAGAGGAAAATGAGGCAAACAGAGATGAAATCATTTGTCCACTACTGCTAAGTGTCTGAGGTCAGATTTGACCTCAGATCTTCTTGACTCCAGGTCAGCCTTCTCTCTACTGTACCTTCTCACTCTCCAAAACTGTCCGAGTTCACTTTTGGAAAAGATCATATATTCTCTTGGTCTTTTCATGTAGATTAGAATCCCAGTAAGGAGTCTGTATGATGCATGCCCAAAATTTATGCCCACATGACATTCTTGAATCAAAACAAATCGAACTCTTTTAAAATCATAGAGTAAAATAATAGAACTGCCACAAGACACATGCTTAATTTTAAAAAATTCTTTTGACTATAGTATCTTATATTTTCACTAGACTTTCTTCAACTATACAGATTGGCTTTCCAATGTGTAACTTAAGAAAAGAAATCCCCCTAAAAGTGATTGTTGTTATGTCTTTGAACCATCAACCTTTGCAGCATCTTTTAATTTACTTTAACAGATGATATTCCACCCTATTTATTGAGGACTTTAATTTAGACATCATTGCGTGGATATAGATGAAGCATATGGGGGACTTGCTGTCATGAGATAACTAGCTCCGTTCTTTTTCATCATACATCTCTCTTATTATACCCTTTAAGCTCTTTCCCCTGCTTATTCCTTTATTGTTAAATGTTGTAACCTATTCTCATACAACCCATATTTTTCCATTGTCCTTGGGTTGACCTGAAATATCAGTTCCTTAAAGATTGTGGGATACATGATTCATTGTTATAATTTTACCAGAAGAAGAATAATGTTTAAAAGATGGGCCTTTGTTTCAAGAAGAAGCTTGTGTCAGTAGAAGTATTACACAGTTTTCCAAAAACAATCTACTTAGTTCTCCTATTTAATTTGGAAGCTACTTTCTATCCCCAATGTCTATGCTAAATGTGTGCACCAGTTAATGAGCTCTATGGGCTGTAAATACAACTGCATATTTTAGGTTGAACAGTGAGTATGTTTCATCCACTTGGTTTTCCCTATATGAGTAGTCAAGCTGATTCTTTTTAAATGATTATTAATATCAATTAGGAGGCTTCAAAACATCTTAGGGCTCAACATCAGTGGACACAGTGTCATCCACAAATAGAAACATGATTATTTTAACCCAGAACAATCCTTTAAGTTTAAACATTTAAAATACTTGAGCTTGTGACAAGATGAATTATTCTTAATGGAAACAAATAATTATTGTTGAGAAAACCAACGTGCACAATTGATATTCAGCTAACATCACAATTAGAAAAAGAAATTCAATATTTAATATAGATTTCATGAAATATTGTCTGTTATAAGCTATTTGATCTGTTAGAAACTAAATTACTCTAAAAATTTCTTCTTTTAAAAATAAAGTTTCCTGAATTAAATGAGAGTTGAAGTATTCTCTATCACTTTCAAATTTTGGATTATATTCAGAAAAAGGGAAGGAAAATAAACTATTCAATTAATTTTCACTGTTTTTATGTACTTTCAAGAAAACCAATTAATAGTTCTACTATCAATGATGCATTTTCTATTTTAAAAAGTACATTATCAGATCTCCACTACTGGCTTTTATATATAGATGTCCCTGTACACTTTAATTCTCATTTCTATTCCCTATGTGAGAACTTTGCCCCTTGGACACACACTACAATCTATTAATCTTCTTCACCTTCAACCCTTTCAATTTAGACTTCCCAGTTCAAGAGAAATGCTCCCAAACGGTTCTCTGCCTATAGTACAGTATGTACATTGCTTTCTCCCAGGGAATCGTTGTTCTCATTCCAGAAAACTATTTCCCAACTGTGAGAGCTGTGTCAGTTTTCTATTTCAAGGCAATGCATCTTTTTTTTTTTTTACTGAGCATGCCATATGTGCCTCTTGTCCTTATATTACTTAACCAAAGTTTCAAAATCCAGAAAAGAAGGATGTGAAAGACCATATATGGTCATCTTTTTCGCTGGATGAGGGCAATAATAGAGGCATTAGTAATCACATATGTGAAAGTGGCTTAAAACACATGAAATATAACCTCTACCTTCTTCCACATGGAGGTGAACTCACAAGGACAATTCCCAGTTACTGGGCAAGGCCCACTTCTTGGAAGGCTTCTATCTGTTTATAGCTTTGCCATCCCTGTAAGGAACACATACCTATTCTGAATACTGCTGCATTGTCCAGGAGCTCCATAAGTGTGCCACATTTCTTTAGACATGATTCAATTCATCCGCCTTTTTTTCTTCCCACTTTTTTTTTCCTTGATGACACCTCATCCTCTCTCCCAGCCACACACATTATGTCCCACTTACTTATTGGTTTTTGTCCTTCATATCTGAAGAGGGTTAACATCATCATGTGTGATGTCTTGACTTGTTGGTGAACTGAATTTACATGAGACAGAGTTACATAAAGTCATCAGCCTTACTCTCTCTTCCTGAGTCATCCAAGTCCAGTGTCAAGACAAAAGTCAGGACAATTGACAGTGGTCCAGGATGCAGTGGATGATCTTGTTGTCTGATATCTGACCAAGCTCTGAGCATTCCACAGTGCCTGCTTCAACCACCTTCATAGCCACTGGAACAAATTGTTTTCATCTACTCATTCTACTGATCTTCACATGCTTCGGGTAGACAACCCCCTAACTCACTGACAAGTCTGAGGCCTATGGGTGCCACTCAATCTGGTTTAGACCACCTACCAAAACAGTTTTACTAGGGTGTAGTTTTACCCAGTTTACTAGGGTGTAGCTACATGCTACAGGTAAAAGCGAAGTATCGGGTAGACACCAAAGGTGGATGAGTAGCCCTGAAAAGAGCTCATCAAGCCCTCATACCAGAGAAACTAGTCCTCCTTCAATTCCC
The DNA here is from genome assembly GCF_028372415.1 of Notamacropus eugenii. Classification (NCBI taxonomy): domain Eukaryota; kingdom Metazoa; phylum Chordata; class Mammalia; order Diprotodontia; family Macropodidae; genus Notamacropus; species Notamacropus eugenii. The sequence goes on along the minus strand of NC_092875.1, from coordinate 282,978,719 downwards.
CATGTACCACTCCACTCCTGACGTGTTAGGAGGGTATTGTGCCACCATTCATTTTGTATACAGTAAGTGAGTATAGTGTTGATAAAATTAATGAGTTCAAAGGTCTCATGACTTTGATCATTTGATTTAGATCTTTCTGACTACACATTCAAACACAGACACATGTATATAATATACTCAATAAGTGCCTTGGGGGATGTATCAAGTTAAATAGTTCTTTGTAAACTTTTTTCCTATAATTTTTTACAATGCTTAGTACGGTGTGTCCCAAAAGTCTTGGTGAAGATTTAAGGACTTATCAAAGCTTAAAATTTCACTAAGACTTTTGGGATACCCTCTATTAATTCTTCAATATGATTGCTCTTCACTCTTGTCATTTCCTAGATCATAAAACTCACTATGGCCATGATTCTCTTTTACATGTTTTCTTCTCCTATTAGAATGTGAGCTGTAGGAGGGTAGGAATTTTCATAATTCATGTATTTGAATCTCCAGTGTCTAGAATATTGCCTGAAATACAGCAAAGGTTTAATAAATGTTTTTCTCATGTTCATTCATTACAACTTCATCATATAGACATATCTCATTTTGTGCAAAATATATGTAAATAAAAGGTAAATTAAATAAAAATTTTAATGAAAAACCAGAACTAGTTGTTTAAAATAATTTGGTGAAGCCAATAATTATTTGGCAAGGTAGTTATCTCCTAATATATCTTTTTGGAGAGTTTTGTTGTACTGTTTAATATTTGATTGCCTACTTCATCAGAACAACAACAAAAATGTTGAGCATGAAATTCCAATCTATGCATCAAGGGTATCCCAGAAGTTTTAATTCAGTTTTGTTTTAATAATTTTTGAGACAACACGTATTTATGTTTGTTTACAAATTATATACATTTATGACTGTACTAATAATTAAAGTAGTTGAGGGCAGATAGGTGGTACAGTGGGTAGAATAGCAGCCCTGGAGTCA